>NW_027183633.1:27423-104526 GCF_041296385.1 Aphelocoma coerulescens | reverse complement strand
GCAAATCAGTCCATTTTAATAACCCCGCCCTCTTCTTTAGTAGCCCCGCTTTTTATTAATTAGTGCCCCCCTTAATATGCACAACACGCCTCGTCATTAGCATAGCCACGCCCCACCCCATTGACCACGCCCCCTCGTCGAGACCACGCCCTCATTCCCGCCCCTCACTGAGGCCACGCCCCTTTTAATGCAAATCACACCATTTTAATAGCCCCGCCTCCTTTAGTAGCCGTTTTTATTAATTAGTCGGCCCTTAATATTCAAAGCACGCCTCGTCATTAGCATAGCCACGCCCCCATCCCATTGACCACGCCCCCTCACTGTGACCACGCCCCCTTTAATGCAAATCGCCTCCATTTTAATACCCCGCCCCCTTTTTTAGTAGCCCTGCCTTTTGTTAATTAGTCACCTCCTTAATATGCAAAGCACGCCTCCTCATTAGCATAGCCACGCCCCCATCCCATTGACCACGCCCCTTTCTGGGCCCCAGCTGAGCCTCCTGTGCCCTTTATGTGGTGGCCACGCCCTTTTTGACGGTGGCCACACCTCTTCTTGTGGTAGCCACGCCTCTTGTTGATGGTAGCCTTGCCCTATTTTGTGGTAGCCACGCCTCTTTGCGGGTAGCCACGCCCTGTTTAATGGTGGTCACGCCCTTTTTGATGGTAGCTACGCCTCTTTTTTGTGGTAGCCACGCCTCTTTGTGGGTTGCCACACCCTTTTTGATGGTAGCCACGTCCTTTTTGATGGTAGCCCCACCTCTTTTTGTGGTAGCCACGCCTCTTTGTGGGTTGCCACGCCCTTTTTGGTGGTAGCCACTCCTCTTCTTGTAGTAGCCACGCCCTTTTTGATGGTAGCCTCGCCCTATTTTGTGGTAGCCACGCCTCTTTTTGTGGTAGCCACGCCCCCTTTAATGGTAGCCACACCTCTTTTTGTGGTAGCCACACCTCTTTTTGCGGTAGCCACGCCCTTTTTGATGGTGACCATGCCTCTTTGTGGGTTGCCACGCCCTTTTTAATGGTAGCCACGCCCTTTTTAATATTAGCCCCACCTCTTTTTATGGTAGCCACACCTCTTTTTCTGGTAGCCACGCCTCTTTTTGTGGTAGCCCCCGCCCTTTTTGCCGGCGGCCGCGCCTCCTAGCGGGCAGCCAGGGCCTTTGCGGCGGTGGCCCGGGCCCGCCTGACGGTGGCCACGCCCGCAGGACGTGTTCCTGATGATCCGGCGCCACAAGACCACCATCTT
Source organism: Aphelocoma coerulescens (assembly GCF_041296385.1). Taxonomy (NCBI): domain Eukaryota; kingdom Metazoa; phylum Chordata; class Aves; order Passeriformes; family Corvidae; genus Aphelocoma; species Aphelocoma coerulescens. The sequence continues at coordinate 103,284 of NW_027183633.1, read as the reverse complement.
CACCGAGGCCAAGGAGTCGTCCACGGTGCTGGAGCTGAAGCGGATCGTGCAGGGCATCCTGCACCGCCCGCCCGACGAGCAGCGCCTCTACAAGGTAGCCACGGGCCACTGGGGGGGGGCTGGGGGGGGTGCTGGGGGGGTGCTGGGGGGGGTTTGGGGGGGTTGGAGGGGGTTTGGGGGGAATTTGGGGGGGATCTGGGGGGTGCTGGGGGGTTTGGGGGAAAATTGGGGGGGATTTGGGGGGGTTTGGGGGAGTCCTGGGGGGGTTTGGGGGGGTTTAGGGGGGGCTTGGGGGGAATTTGGGGGGTCCTGGGGGGGGTTGGGGGGGATTCGGGGGGGTTTGGGGGGTCCTGGGGGGGCTTGGGGGGGATTTGGGGGGAAATTGAGGGGCTTGGGGGGAATTTGGGGGGTCCTGGGGGGGTTTGGGGGGGATTTGGGGGGAATTTGGGGGGTCCTGGGGGGGGTTGGGGGGGATTTGGGGGGGTTGGAGGGGATTTGGGGGGGATTTGGGGGGGGTCTGGGGGGTCCTGGGGGGGTTTGGGGGTCCCTAAAGGTGATTTAGGGGAGGTTTGGGGGGGTCCTGGGGGGGTTTGGGGGGGATTTGTGAGGGGTCTGGGGGGTGCTGGGGGGTTTGGGGGAAAATTGGGGGGGATTTGGGGGGGTTTGGGGGAGTCCTGGGGGGGTTTGGGGGGGGTTTAGGGGGGGTTTGGGGGGTCCTGGGGGGGCTTGGGGGGGATTTGGGGGGTCCTGGGGGGGTTTGGGGGGAATTTGGGGGGAAATTGGGGGGCTTGGGGGGGATTTGGGGGAGTTTGGGGGGATTGGAGGGGGTTTGGGGGGGAATTGGGGGGGGTTGGAGGGGATTTGGGGGGGGCTTGGGGGGAATTTGGGGGGTCCTGGGGGGGCTTGGGGGGATTTGGGGGGAAATTGAGGGGCTTGGGGGGAATTTGGGGGGTCCTGGGGGGCTTTGGGGGGGATTTGGGGGGAATTTGGGGGGTCCTGGGGGGGGTTGGGGGGGATTTGGGGGGGTTGGAGGGGATTTGGGGGGGGATTTGGGGGGGGTCTGGGGGGTCCTGGGGGGGTTTGGGGGTCCCTAAAGGTGATTTAAGGGAGGTTTGGGGGGGTCCTGGGGGGGTTTGGGGGGGATTTGTGAGGGGTCTGGGGGGTGCTGGGGGGTTTGGGGGGAAATTGGGGGGGATTTGGGGGGGTTTGGGGGAGTCCTGGGGGGGTTTGGGGGGGTTTAGGGGGGATTTGGGGGGGGTTGGGGGGGATTTGGGGGAGATTTGGGGGGTCCTGGGGGGTGCTGGGGGTGTTTGGGGGGGATTTGGGGGGTCCTGGGAGGGTTTGGGGGGGATTTGGGGGGATTTGGGGGAGGTTGGGGGGGTTTGGGGGGGTCTGGGGGGAAATTGAGGGGGCTCGGGGGGGATTTGGGGGGGTCTGGGGGGGTTTCTGGGGGGGTTTGGGGGGGGTCCTGGGGGGATTGGAGGGGGTTTGGGGGGGATTTGGGAGGGTTTGGGGGGTCCTGGGGGGGTTTGGGGGTCCCTAAAGGTGATTTAGGGGAGGTTTGGGGGGGATTTGGGGGAGATTTGGGGGGGGTTTGGGGGGTCCTGGGGGGCTTTGGGGGGGTGCTGGGGGGATTTGCGGGGGTTTGGGGGTTCCTGGGGTTGCTGGGGGGGGGATTTGGGGGGTCCTGGGGGAGGTTGGGGGGGTTTGGGGGGGTTTGGGGGGGGTTTTGGGGGGATTGGAGGGGATTTGGGGGGGTCTGGGGGGTGCTGGGGGTGTTTGGGGGGGTTTGGGAGGGAATTTGGGGGGGTCCTCGGGGGGTTTAGGGGGGATTTGAGGGGAATTTGGGGGGGATTTGGGGGGCTTGGGGGGATTTGGGGGAGGTTGGGGGGGGTTTGGGGGGCCTTGGGAGGGAATTTGGGGAGGTTTTGGGGGGATTTCGGGGTGATTTTCCCCATTTTTGGGGTGATTTTGGGGTGATTTTCCCCGTTTTGGAGGTGATTTTGGGGTGATTTTCCCCATTTTTGGGGTGATTTTGGGGCGATTTTCTTGGTTTTGGGGGTGATTTTGGGGTGATTTTCCCCGTTTTGGGGTGATTTTGGGGTGATTTTCTTGTTTTTGGGGTGATTTTGGGGTGATTTTCTTGTTTTTGGGGTGATTTTGGGGTGATTTTCCCCGTTTTTGGCCCCCCAGGACCATCAGGGGATGTTTCTGGGGGGATTTTGGGGTGATTTTCCCCATTTTTGGGGTGATTTTGGGGTGATTTTCCCCGTTTTTGGCCCCCCAGGACCATCAGGGGATGTTTCTGGGGGGATTTTGGGGTGATTTTCCCCATTTTTGGGGTGATTCTGGGGTGATTTTCCCGTTTTTGGGGTGATTTTGGGGTGATTTTCTTGTTTTTGGGGTGATTTTGGGGTGATTTTCCCCATTTTCAGGGTAATTTTCCCCATTTTTGGGGTGATTTTGGGGTGATTTTCCCCATTTTCGGGGTGATTTTCCCCATTTTTGGGGTGATTCTGGGGTGATTTTCCCCATTTTTGGGGTGGTTTTGGGGCGATTTTCTTGTTTTTGGGGGTGATTTTGGGGTGATTTTCCCCATTTTGGGGTGATTTTGGGGTGATTTTCTTGGTTTTGGGGTGATTTTGGGGTGATTTTCCCATTTTTGGGGGTGATTTTGGGGTGATTTTCCCCATTTTGAGGTGGTTTTGGGGTGATTTTCTTGTTTTGGGGGTGATTTTGGGGTGATTTTCCCCGTTTTGGGGGTGATTTTGGGGTGATTTTCCCCGTTTTTGGCCCCCCCCAGGACGATCAGCTCCTGGAGGACTCCAAGACCTTGGGCGACTGCGGCTTCACGAGCCAAACGGCGCGGCCACAAGCCCCGGCCACCGTGGGGCTGGCCCTGCGCAACGGGGGTGGGTCCGGGGGGGTCCTGGGGGGGGGTTGGGGGGTCCCTGAGGGGCTTTGGGGTCCCTAAAGGGGATTTTGGGGGTCCCTGGAGGGGCTTTGGGGTCCCTAAAGGGGATTTTGGGGGGTCCCTGAGGGGCTTTGGGGTCCCTAAAGGGGATTTTGGGGAGGTTTTGGGGGTCCCTGGAGGGGTTTGGGGTCCCTAAGGGGATTTTGGGGGGTCCCTGAGGGGCTTTGGGGTCCCTAAAGGGGATTTTGGGGAGGTTTTGGGGGTCCCTGGAGGGGTTTGGGGTCCCTAAAGGGGATTTTGGGGAGGTTTTGGGGGTCCGGGGGGCTCTGGGGGGGTCCCTGAGGAGGTTTGGGGGGGGTCTGGGGGGATTTTGGGGAGGTTTTGGGGGTCCCTGAGGGGGTTTGGGTCTCTAAAGGGGATTTGGGGGAGGTTTTGGGGGTCCCTGGAGGGGTTTGGGGTCTCTAAAGGGGATTTTGGGGAGGTTTTGGGGGTCCGGGGGGCTCTGGGGGGGTCCCTGAGGAGGTTTGGGGGGGGTCTGGGGGGATTTTGGGGAGGTTTTGGGGGTCCCTGAGGGGGTTTGGGTCTCTAAAGGGGATTTGGGGGAGGTTTTGGGGGTCCCTGGAGGGGTTTGGGGTCCCTAAAGGGGATTTTGGGGAGGTTTTGGGGGTCCGGGGGGCTCTGGGGGGGTCCCTGAGGAGGTTTGGGGGGGGTCTGGGGGGATTTTGGGGAGGTTTTGGGGGTCCCTGGAGGGGTTTGGGGTCCCTAAGGGGGTTTTTGGGGGTCCCTGAGGGGGTTTGGGGTCCCTAAATGGGATTTTGGGGAGGTTTTGAGGGTCCGGGGGGCTCTGGGGGGGTCCTTGAGGGGGTTTGGGGGGTCCCTGAGGGGCTTTGGGGTCCCTAAAGGGGATTTTGGGGGGTCCCTGAGGGGCTTTGGGGTCCCTAAAGGGGATTTTGGGGGTCCCTGAGGGGCTTTGGGGTCTCTAAAGGGGATTTTGGGGAGGTTTTGGGGGTCCCTGGAGGGGTTTGGGGTCCCTAAGGGGGTTTTTGGGGGTCCCTGAGGGGGTTTGGGGTCCCTAAAGGGGATTTTGGGGGTCCCTGGAGGGCTTTGGGGTCTCTAAAGGGGATTTTGGGGAGGTTTTGGGGGTCCGGGGGGCTCTGGGGGGGTCCCTGAGGAGGTTTGGGGGGAGGTCTGGGGGGATTTTGGGGAGGTTTTGGGGGTCCCTGGAGGGGTTTGGGGTCCCTAAAGGGGAATTTGGGGAGGTTTTGGGGGTCTGGGGGGCTCTGGGGGGGGTCCTTGAGGGGGTTTGGGGGGTCCCTGAGGGGGTCTGGGGGGCTCCTGGGGGAGGTTTGGGGGTCCCTAAATGGGATTTTGGGGAGGTTTTGGGGGTCCGGGGGGCTCTGGGGGGTCCCTGAGGGGGTTTGGGGTCCCTAAAGGGGATTTTGGGGGGTCCCTGAGGGGGTTTGGGGGGGGTCTGGGGGGATTTTTGGGAGGTTTTGGGGGTCCCTGGAGGGGTTTGGGGTCCCTAAAGGGGATTTTGGGGGTCCCTGAGGGGATTTGGGGTCTCTAAAGGGGATTTTGGGGGTCCCTGGAGGGGGTTTGGGGTCCCTGAGGGGGATTTTGGGGAGGTTTTGGGGGTCCGGGGGGCTCTGGGGGGGGTCCTTGAGGGGGTTTGGGGGGTCCCTGAGGGGGTCTGGGGTCTCTGTGGGGCATTTTGGGGGTCCCTGGAGGGGTTTGGGGTCCCTAAAGGGGATTTTGGGGAGGTTTTGGGAGTCCGGGGGGCTCTGGGGGGGTCCCTGAGGGGCTTTGGGGGGTCCCTGAGGGGGTTTGGGGTCCCTAAGGGGGATTTGGGGGAGGTTTTGGGGGTCCCTGAGGGGATTTGGGGGGGTCCTGGGTGGGATTTTGGGGTCCTGGGTTGGAATTTTTGGGGTCCCGGGTGGGATTTTTGGGTCCTGGATTGGATTTTTGGGGTCCCGGGTGGGATTTTGGGGGTCCTGAGTTGGATTTTGAGCTCCCGGGTGGGATTTTGGGGGTCCTGAGTTGAATTTTGGGGGTCCCGAGTTGGATTTTGGGGGTCCTAAGTCGGATTTTTGGGGTCCCGAGTCGGATTTTTGGGGTCCCGAGTTGGATTTTGGGGGTCCCGAGTCGGATTTTGGGGGTCCTGAGTTGGATTTTGATGTTCCTGGGTTGGATTTTGCCGTTTCTGGTTGGATTTTTTGTGGTCCCGGGTGGAATTTTGGGGGTCCTGAGCTGCATTTTGGGGTCCCGGGTGGGATTTTGGGGGTCCCGAGTCGAATTTTGGGGCTCCCGAGTTGGATTTTGGGGGTCCCAAGTTGGATTTTGGGGTCCTGAGTTGGATTTGGGGGGTCCTGAGTTGGATTTTGATGTTCCTGGGTTGGATTTTGCCGTTTCTGCTTGAATTTTTTGTGGTCCCAGGTGGAATTTTGGGGCTCCCGAGTCGGATTTTGAGCTCCCGGGTGGGATTTTGGGGGTCCTGAGTTGAATTTTGGGGGTCCCAAGTTGGATTTTGGGGTCCTGAGTTGGATTTGGGGGGTCCTGAGTCGAATTTTGAGCTCCCGGGTGGGATTTTGGGGGTCCTGAGTCGAATTTTGGGGATCCCAGCTGGGATTTTGCCGTTTCTGCTTGGATTTTTTGCAGTCCCGGGTGGAATTTTGGGGCTCCTGAGTCGAATTTTGAGCTCCCGGGTGGGATTTTGGGGGTCCTGAGTTGAATTTTGGGGGTCCCGAGTTGGATTTTGGGGTCCCAGGTTTGATTTTGAGGTTTCTGGGTTGAATTTTTGATGTTCCTGGGTTGGATTTTGCCGTTTCTGCTTGAATTTTTTGTGCTCCCGGGTGGAATTTTGGGGGTCCCGAGTCGAATTTTGAGCTCCCGGGTGGGATTTTGGGGGTCCCGAGTCGAATTTTGGGGGTCCCGAGTTGGATTTGGGGGGTCCTGGGTGGGATTTTGGGGTCCTGAGTTGGATTTTAGGGGTCCTGGATTGGATTTTTGGGGGTCCTGAGTTGGATTTTGGGGATCCCGGCTGGGATTTTGCCGTTTCTGGTTGGATTTTTTGCGCTCCCGGGTGGAATTTTGGGGCTCCTGAGTTGAATTTTGAGCTCCCGGGTGGGATTTTGGGGTCCTGAGTCGGATTTTGGGGGTCCCGGGTGGGATTTTGCCGTTTCTGCTTGGATTTTTTGCGGTCCCGGGTGGGATTTTTTGGGTCCCGAGTTGGATTTTGGGGGTCCCGGGTGGGATTTTGCCGTTTCTGGTTGGATTTTTGGGGGTCCCGAGTCGGATTTGGGGGTCCTGAGTTGGATTTTGGGGTCCCAGGTTTGATTTTGAGGTTCCTGGGTTGGATTTTGCCGTTTCTGCTTGGATTTTTTGGGGTCCCGGGTGGGATTTTTTGGGTCCTGAGTTGGATTTTGAGCTCCCGGGTGGGATTTTGGGGGTCCTGAGTTGAATTTTGGGGGTCCTGACTCGGATTTTGGGGGTCCTGGGTGGGATTTTGGGGCTCCTGAGTTGAATTTTGGGGGTCCTGAGTCGGATTTGGGGGGTCCTGAGTTGGATTTTGATGTTCCTGGGTTGGATTTTGCCGTTTCTGCTTGGATTTTTTGCGGTCCCGGGTGGAATTTTGGGGCTCCTGAGTCGAATTTTGAGCTCCCGGGTGGGATTTTGGGGGTCCCGAGTTGAATTTTGGGGGTCCCGAGTTGGATTTGGGGGGTCCTGAGTTGGATTTTGATGTTCCTGAGTTGGATTTTGCCGTTTCTGCTTGAATTTTTTGTGGTCCCGCGTTGGATTTTGGGGGTCCCGAGTCGAATTTTGGGGTCCTGAGTCGGATTTTGGGGATCCCGGCTGGGATTTTGCCGTTTCTGCTTGGATTTTTTGTGGTCCCGGGTGGAATTTTGGGGGTCCTGAGCTGCATTTTGGGGTCCCGGATTGGATTTTGGGGTCCCGAGTCGGATTTTGGGGTCCTGAGTTGGATTTTGGGGGTCCTGAGTCGGATTTTGGGGGTCCCGGGTGGGATTTTGGGGTCCCGGGTTGGATTTTGGGGGTCCCGAGTCGGATTTTGGGGTCCTGAGTTGGATTTTGAGATTTCTGGGTTGGATTTTGCCGTTTCTGCTTGGATTTTTTGCGGTCCCGGGTGGGATTTTGGGGCTCCTGAGTCGGATTTTGAGCTCCCGGGTGGGATTTTGGGGGTCCCGAGTCGGATTTTGGGGGTCCCGAGTTGGATTTTGGGGGTCCTGGGTGGGATTTTGGGGTCCTGAGTTGGATTTTGATGTTCCTGGGTTGGATTTTGCCATTTCTGCTTGGATTTTTTGTGGTCCCGGGTGGAATTTTGGGGCTCCCGAGTCGAATTTTGAGCTCCCGGGTGGGATTTGGGGGTCCCGAGTTGAATTTTGGGGGTCCCGGGTTGGATTTGGGGGGTCCTGAGCCTCCCTGCCCCCCGTTGCAGAGGAGTCCTTCGAGGGGCTCCGCATCGAGCCCTTCTCGAGCCCCCCGGAGCTGCCGGACGTGATGAAGCCCCAGGACTCGACCGGAGCCGCCACCGACCCCCCCCTGCCCTGAGGGGACCCCGGGGGGGGATTTTGGGGTCATTTCGGGGGGTTTTGGGCTCGGGGAGGGGGGGGGGGTTGGGAGGGGGTTGGGGGGTCCCAAATGTCCCCCCAATAAAAAAAAAACCCCCTGGCAACATTTGGGGGGGGGGTTCCTGAGTGGATTTGGGGGGTCGTGGGGGGAGGGATTTGGGGTTTTGAGGGGGAATTTGGGGGTCGTGAGGGAATTTGGGGGGGTCCCAGAGGGATTTTGGGGGTCTGGAGGGGAAATTTTGGGGTTTTAGGGGGGATTTAGGGGGGTCCCAGAGGGATTTTGGGGGTCCCAAGGGAACATTTAGGGTTTTAGGGGGGATTTGGGGGGTTCCTGGAGAATATTTGGGGTCCTGAGGAGGATTTTGGGGGGGTCCCTAGAGGGATTTTGGGGGTCCCTGGGGAATATTTGGGGTCCTTAGGAGGATTTTGGGGGGTCCCAGAGGGATTTTGGGGGTCCCAAGGGAACATTTGGGGTTTTAGGGGGGATTTTGGGGGGTCCCAGAGGGATTTTGGGGGTCCCTGGGGAATTTTTGGGGGGGATTTTGGGGGTCCCGAGGGAACATTTAGGGTTTTAGGGGGGATTTGGGGGGTCCCTGGAGAATATTTTGGGTCCTGAGGAGGATTTTGGGGGGTCCCAGAGGGATTTTGGGGGTCCCAGGGGAACGTTTGAGGTTTTAGGGGGGATTTTGGGGATCCTGAGGGAATTTGGGGGGGTCCCAGGGGAATATTTGGGGTTTCGGGGGGGATTTTGGGGGTCCCTGGGGAATTTTTGGGGGGGATTTTGGGGGTCCCGAGGGAACATTTGGGGTTTTAGGGGGGACTTGGGGGGTCCCTGGAGAATATTTTGGGTCCTGAGGAGGATTTTGGGGGGTCCCAGAGGGATTTTGGGGGTCCCAAGGAAACATTTGAGGTTTTAGGGGGGATTTTGGGGGTCCTGAGGGAATTTGGGGGGGTCCCAGGGGAATATTTGGGGTTTCGGGGGTGATTTTGGGGCTCTGAGGGGGAATTTTGGGGTTTTAGGGGGAATTTGGGGGTCCCAGAGGGATTTTGGGGGTCCCAGGGGAATATTTGGGGTTTTAGGGGCGATTTGGGGGGTCCCATGGGAATTTTGGGGGGGTCCCAGAGGGATTTTGGGGGTCCCAAGGGAACATTTGGGGTTTTAGGGGGGATTTTGGGGGGTCCCTGGGGAATATTTGAGGTCCTTAGGAGGATTTTGGGGGGTCCCAGAGGGATTTTGGGGGTCCCTGGGGAACATTTGGGGTTTTAGGGGGGATTTGGGGGGTCCCAGAGGGATTTTGGGGGTCCCAAGGGAACATTTGGGGTTTTAGGGGGGATTTTGGGGGGTCCCAGAGGGATTTTGGGGGTCCCTGGGGAATTTTTGGGGGGGATTTTGGGGGTCCCGAGGGAACATTTAGGGTTTTAGGGGGGATTTGGGGGGTCCCTGGAGAATATTTTGGGTCCTGAGGAGGATTTTGGGGGGTCCCAGAGGGATTTTGGGGGTCCCAAGGAAACATTTGAGGTTTTAGGGGGGATTTTGGGGGTCCTGAGGGAATTTGGGGGGGTCCCAGGGGAATATTTGGGGTTTCGGGGGGGATTTTGGGGCTCTGAGGGGGAATTTTGGGGTTTTAGGGGGAATTTGGGGGGTCCCAGAGGGATTTTGGGGGTCCCAGGGGAATATTTGGGGTTTTAGGGGCGATTTGGGGGGTCCCGAGGGAATTTTGGGGGGGTTTCAGAGGGATTTTGGGGGTCCCAGGGGAATATTTGGGGTTTTAGGGGAAATATTTGGGGGTCCCGAGGGAATATTTGGGGTTCTGGGGAAATTTGGGGGGTCCCAGAGGGATTTTGGGGGTCCCAAGGGAATATTTGGGGTTTTAGGGGCGATTTGGGGGGTCCCAAGGGAATTTTGGGGGGGTCCCAGAGGGATTTTGGGGGTCCCAAGGGAACATTTGGGGTTTTAGGGGGGATTTGGGGGGGTCCCTGGGGAATATTTGGGGTCCTGAGGAGGATTTTGGAGGGGTCCTAGAGGGATTTTGGGGGTCCCTGGGGAACATTTGAGGTTTTAGGGGGGATTTTAGGGGTCGTGAGGGAATTTGGGGGGTCCCAGAGGGATTTTGGGGGTCCCAAGGAAACATTTGAGGTTTTAGGGGGGATTTTGGGGGTCCTGAGGGAATTTGGGGGGGTCCCAGGGGAATATTTGGGGTTTCGGGGGGGATTTTGGGGCTCTGAGGGGGAATTTTGGGGTTTTAGGGGGAATTTGGGGGGTCCCAGAGGGATTTTGGGGGTCCCAGGGGAATATTTGGGGTTTTAGGGGAAATATTTGGGGGTCCCGAGGGAATATTTGGGGTTCTGGGGAAATTTGGGGGGTCCCAGAGGGATTTTGGGGGTCCCAAGGGAATATTTGGGGTCCTTAGGAGGATTTTGGGGGGTCCCAGAGGGATTTTGGGGGTCCCAAGGGAACATTTGGGGTCCTTAGGGGGGATTTTGGGGGGTCCCTGGGGAATATTTGGGGTCCTGAGGAGGATTTTGGGGGGGTCCCAGAGGGATTTTGGGGGTCCCTGGGGAATTTTTGGGGGGGATTTTGGGGAGTCCCAGAGGGATTTTGGGGGTCCCAAGGGAATATTTGAGGTTTTAGGGGGGATTTTAGGGGTCGTGAGGGAATTTGGGGGGGGTCCCAGAGGGATTTTGGGGGGCCCAGGGGAATATGTGGGGTCCTTAGGAGGATTTGGGAGGATCCCGGAGGAATTTTGGGGGTCCCTGGGGAATATTTGGGGTCCTGAGGAATTTTTGGGGGGGTCCCAGAGGGATTTTGGGGCTCCTGAGGGGGAATTTTGGGGTTTTAGGGGGAATTTGGGGGGGGTCCCAGAGCAATTTTGGGGGTCCCTGGGGAATATTTGGTGTTTTAGGGGGAATATTTGGGGGTCCCGAGGAATTTGGGGTCCTGAGGGGAATTTTGGGGGGGGTCCCAGAGGGATTTTAGGGGGGGTCCTGGTGGGGAACTTGGGGTTTTAGGGGGGGGATTTTGGGGGTCCCTGAGGGAACATTTGGGGTTTTACAGGGGGGGGGGGGATTTTTGGGGGGAATTCGCGGCTCTTTGGGGGTCTCCCCACCCCCACCCCCCCCCCCAATGCACCCTCCCCCCCCTCCCCCACCAAGCCCCCTCCCCCACACAAAGACCACGCCCCCTCCGTTTTGGGCCGTTTTAATGTAAAACAGGAAACAGAACCAAAAAAAAAAAGGAAAGGGGGGGGGAGAGGGCGGGGGTCTGAAAAGGGGGCGGAGCTTGAGGGGGGCGGGGCTTGGGGGAAAAGGGGGCGGGGTCAGGAGAGAAAGGGGGGCGGGGCCTGGAGTCGGGGGCGGAGCTTCGGGAGCTGCAAGAGAAGAGAGGGGTGAGGGGGGGCGGGGCCGCGCCACAGCGCCCCCCAGCGGCCGGGAGGACCCACGGCTGCCCCCACGGCGGGGGGTGGGGGAAGGGAAGGGGGCGGGGGTGGGGCTTGTGTGACCCCACCCCCAGACCCCGAGTTTTTTTTGGGGGGGGGGGTCCCGGAGCCATTTTGGGGGTCCGGCCTTGCAGGGCCCCTCCCCCACACGTACCGGCCCCGGCAGCGGCTCCCGAGGGTCCCTGGAGCGGCACCGCCGGCGTGGGGGGGTGGGGGGGGGGGAGGGGAGGGGGTCGGAGTGACCCCGCGGTGACCCCTGAGTGACCCGCGGGGACCTGAGGAGTGACCCCCGCAGTGACCCCAAAGAGGGGTGGGGGGGGAGGGGAAGGACCCACAGAGTGACCACCCCTCCCCCCCCCATCCCCCACCACACCACACCCCCAAAAGTGACCACTGGAGTGACCCCTCCCCCCCCCCTCTGACCGGCCCCACCCCCTCCGAGTGGCCACCGGCACGAGCCAGTGAGTGGCCCCGGACGGACCCCCCCTGAGGAGTGACCACAGAGTGACCCCCAGGGCGCACCCCCCCCCCCCCCGAGTGACCTCGGGTGACCCCTGGACCTCCCCCACCGCCCCTCCCCCCCCCCGAATGACCTTGGGGTGACCCCCTGGACTGACCCCGCCCCCAAAGTGACCCCCTGGCGCCCTCCCGGCCCCACGAGTGACCCCGAACCATCGAGAGCACGTCCGGAACCTTCCACGTCCGGCTCTGCCCCCCAAGCGGGGCCCGGACCCCCCCCCCTTGCTGACCCCCCCGCCCCCTGCCCCGCCCCCCAAGTCAGGACTCACCCCTGGGCGCCCCTCGTGGGCTCGAGGCGCCCCACGGGCCCCACAGATCCTGCAATGGGGCACAGGTCAAAGCCCCCAGACCCCCAAAATCCCCCAAATCTACCCCAAAATCCGTTTCCTTCCCCCCCCCCCCTCCCCCCCACTCCCTCCCCCCCCCACCACCAAAACTGGACAATTTCATCCCAAAATCCACCCCGAAATCCCCAACCCCCAAAATGGGCGTTTCCAGCTTAAATCCAACCCCCAAACTGAGCGGGTTTTACCCCAAATTCCACCCCCTAAAACGGGGACTTGAACCCCGAAACCCAGCCCAAAAGCTGCCCCCTCCCCCCCCGTCCCCCAAACGAGGCGTTTTTACCCCAAAATTCCACCCCCTAAACCCACCCCCAACCGGGGCCTTTTCAGCCCGAAATCTGCCCCAAAATCCAGCCCCAAAGTGGGGATTTTTTACCCCAAAAAATCCACCCCCAAAGTGGATTTCTCCACCCCCAAAGTGGGGATTTTTTACCCAAAATCCACCCCCAAAATGGACAATTCCATCCTGAAATCCACCCTTCAACCGAGCGTTTCCACCTCCGAACTCTGCCCCCAAATCCGCCCCCAAACTGAGCGTTTTCACCCCAAAACCCACCCCAAAAGTGGGGATTTTTTAACCCCAAAATCCAGCCCCAAATCTTGACATTTTCACCCCCGAAAATCCAGCCCCAAAGCGGACATTTTACCCCAAAATCCGCCCTCAGAGTGGGCATTTTCATCCCAAAATCCACCTGCAAACTGAGCATTTTCACCCTAAAAACAACCCCCAAACTGGGCATTTTCACCCCAAAATCCGTATCCAAAACTGGCCATTTTCACCCCCAATTTTTGACCCGAAATCCACCCCCAAAATGGACGTTTCAACCCCAAAATCCACTTCGATCCTGGGTATTTTTACCCCCCCCAAAATCCACCCCCAAATCGAGCCGTTTTCACCCCAAAACCCACCCCCAAAACTGGACATTTTCACCCCCAATTTTGCTTTCAAATCCACCCCTCAAACTGGGCATTTTTAACCCCAATCCCACCCCAAAACTGGGCATTTTCACCCCAAAAAACCCCACCCCCCCTTCAACTGAGCGTTTGCACCCCAAATCCCACCCAAAAAAATCCAACCACAACCTGGGCATTTTCACCCCAAAACCCACCCCAAAACTGGCTGATTTTACCCCAAACCCTGCCCCCTAAACCAAGCCTTTTAACCCCAAAATCCACCCCAAAACGGGGTGGTTCTTACCCCCCAATTCCACCCCAAAAATGGGCGGTTTTTTACCCCAAAACCGGGCGTTTTTACCCCAAAAACCGGGCGTTTTCACCTTTTCCCCCACAAACCCATCCCCGAAATGGGGGCCAAGTCCTCCCCTGGGACCCCAAATCCCCTCCCGGGGGTCCCCAAAGCCCCCTCCCCCCGATGCTCACCCCACACGAGGCCACCGCGGTCGCCCCACAGGTGCCACCACCCCCGGTGCCACCTCGGCCCCACGGCAGCTCCTGCAAGGGGGACCAGGTCAGGCCCCGGTCCCGGACGAGACCCCACAAAAGAACCCGGACGAGACCCCACAGAAGAACCCGGACGAGACCCCAAAGTCACCCCGTGGGACCCCAAAATCTGCCCTGAGACTGGGAATTTTCACCCTGAAATCCAGCCCTAAATTGGGAATTTTAAGCCCAAAAATCTGCCCTGAAACGGAGAACTTTAACCCCACAATCCACCCCAAACTGGGAATTTTAAGTCCAAAATCCATCCCCGAATTGGGAATTTTAACCCCAAAATCTGCCCTGAAACTGGGAACTTTAAGCCTAAAATCTGCCCGGAAAATGGGAATTTTAACCCCAAAATCCACCCCCAAACTGGGAACTTTAACCCCGAAATCCACCCAAAAATCGCCCCTAAATTCAGACATTTCCACCCCAAAATCCACCCCCAAATTGGGAACTTGAACCCCAAAATCCACCCAAAAATCAGCCCCTAAATTCAGACATTTCCACCCCAAAATCCACCCCCAAATTGGGAACTTGAACCCCAAAATCCACCCAAAAATCGGCCCCTAAATTCAGACATTTCCACCCCAAAATCCACCCCCAAATTGGGGAACTTGAACCCCAAAATCCACCCAAAAATCGGCCCCTAAATTCAGACATTTCCACCCCAAAATCCACCCCCAAATTGGGAACTTAAACCCCAAAATCCAGGCCCCAAATTGGGAACTTTAACCCCAAAATCTGCCCCCAAACTGGGCATTTCCACCCCAAAGTCCAGCCCCAAACTGGGAATTTTAACCCCAAAATCCACCCAAGAATCAGCCCCTAAATTCAGACATTTCCACCCCAAAATCCACTCCAAAACTGGGAACTTTAACCCCAAAACCTGCCCTGAACCCGGGAATTTTAAACCCGCAAATCCACCCCCAAATTGGGCGTTTTAACCCCAAAATCTGCCCTGAAGCTGGGAATTTTACCCCAAAATCCACCCCCAAACTGGGAATTTTTCACCTCGAAACATCACCCCCAAAATTGGGAACTTCAACCCCAAAATCCACCCCCAAAACCGGGAATTTTTCACCTCGAAACATCACCCCCAAAATTGGGAACTTCAACCCCAAAATCCACCCCCAAACCCGTGAATTTTTCACCTCGAAACATCCCCCCAAAATCCGGCATTTCCACCCCAAATTCCATCATCGACCCCACCCCCAAACTGGGAATTTCAGCCCCAAAATCCACCTTTAAACCGGACATTTCCGCCCCAAATTCCACCATCATATCCACCCCCAAACTCCACCTTTTCCACCCCAAAATCCACCCCAAAACTTCACTTTTTTTTTTTTTTTTTTACTCCAAAACCGGCAATTCTCACCCCAAAATCCACCCCGGAACGGGCAATTTTCAGCCCCAAACTGGGAATTCGCACCCCCACCCCCTCCCCGCTCCCAACCCACCCCAAAACCGCATCTTTTCAGCCCAAAACCCACCTCCGAATCCACCCCGAAACTGCCGATTTCCACCCCAAAATCCGCCCCCGCTCCCGTGGCCCCGCCCCTTTTCCCCGCAGGCCCCGCCCCCGGCTCTCACCTCCACCAATCGCGTGCAGGGGGAGGGGCCGAGCCCCGGGCGCTGCCGACGCTGACTCCGCCTCCGGCGAGGGGCGGGGCTTCAGCCTTGGCCACGCCCCCCTGAGGGGGCCAAACCCCCCCCCCACGGATTTGGGGCGAAAAACCCCGAATTTGGGGCTAAAAACCCTCCCCAGTTTGGGGACAAACCCCCAAATTTGGGCTCGGGACCCCCCCAGTTTTGGGGTGGAACCTCCCGGGTTGGGGCCGAACCCTCCCAGTTTGGGGCCAAACTCCCCAAATTTGGGCTCAAACCCTCCCAGTTTGGGGCCAAACCCCCAAATCTGGGCTCAAACCCTCCCAGTTTGGAACCACAACCCCCAAATTTGGGCTCAAACCCTCCCAGTTTGGGGCCAAACTCCCAAATTCGGGCTCAAACCCTCCCAGTTTGGGGCCAAACCCCCAAATTTGGGCTCAAACCCTCCCAGTTTGGGGCCAAACCCCCAAATTTGGGCTCAAACCCTCCCAGTTTGGAACCACAACCCCCAAATTTGGGCTCAAACCCTCCCAGTTTGGGGCCAAACTCCCAAATTTGGGCTCAAATCCTCCCAGTTGGGAACCACAACCCCCAAATTTGGGCTCAAACCCTCCCAGTTTGGGGCCAAACCCCCAAATTTGGGCTCAAACCCTCCCAGTTTGGAACCACAACCCCCAAATTTGGGCTCAAACCCTCCCAGTTTGGGGCCAAACCCCCAAATTTGGGCTCAAACCCTCCCAGTTTGGGGCCAAACCCCCAAATTTGGGCTCAAACCCTCCCAGTTTGGAACCACAACCCCCAAATTTGGGCTCAAACCCTCCCAGTTTGGAACCACAACCCCCAAATTTGGGCTCAAACCCTCCCAGTTTGGGGCCAAACCCCCAAATTTGGGCTCAAACCCTCCCAGTTTGGAACCACAACCCCCAAATTTGGGCTCAAACCCTCCCAGTTTGGAACCACAACCCCCAAATTTGGGCTCAAACCCTCCCAGTTTGGAACCAACACCCCCAAATTTAGGCTCAAACCCTCCCAGTTTGGAACCACAACCCCCAAATTTGGGCTCAAACCCTCCCAGTTTGGGGCCAAACTCCCAAATTTGGGCTCAAACCCTCCCAGTTTGGAACCACAACCCCCAAATTTGGGCTCAAACCCTCCCAGTTTGGAACCACAACCCCCAAATTTGGGCTCAAACCCTCCCAGTTTGGAACCACAACCCCCAAATTTGGGCTCAAACCCTCCCAGTTTGGGGCCAAACCCCCAAATTTGGGCTCAAACCCTCCCAGTTTGGGGCCAAACCCCCAAATTTGGGCTCAAACCCTCCCAGTTTGGAACCACAACCCCCAAATTTGGGCTCAAACCCTCCCAGTTTGGGGCCAAACTCCCAGATTTGGGCTCAAACCCTCCCAGTTTGGAACCACAGCCCCCAAATTTGGGCTCAATCCCTCCCAGTTCGGGGCCAAACTCCCGGAATTCGGGGTCGCGACCTCTGCGAATCGAAGCCGAAACTCCCCAAATTGGGCTCGGACCCTGCGGATTTGGGGTCAAACCTCTCAGATTTGGGGTCGAACCCCACCCTACCCCTCCCCCACGCCCCTTACTGGGCGGGGGACACCCAGTTCCCCCAGCTCACCCCTCCCCCACTTCCCGCCCACGGCCCCCTCCTGCGTCCCCCCCTCTCCCCCCCCCAAGTGGCCCCCGCGGCCGCCCCTCCCCCCGCTCCCGCCGTCCCCCCTCCCCCCCCCGCCGCGGCCGCCCCGCTCCCGTACTGGTTCCCAGTAGCCGCGGCGTACTGGGAGGCCTCGGCGGCCGTCCCTCCCCCGGCGCTGGCCGCCGCCGCGGCCGCGCCGGCGCCGGACGCCGCGTACTGGGCGGCGCTGGCCGCGTACTGGGCGGCGCTGGTGGCGTACTGGGAGGCGTCGCCGGTGCCGCTCGCCCCGTACTGGGAGCCGTCGGCGGCATACTGGGAGTACTGGGAGTACTGGGAGGCGAACTGGGCGTACTGGTATTGGTACTGCGCCGCTGCCGTCCCGGTGCTGAACTGGGAGGAGGCGGCGCCGTACTGGGAGGAAGCGGCGCCGTACTGGGAGGCGCCGGTGCCGTACTGGGAGGAGGCGGCGCCGTACTGGGAGGAGGCAGCGCCGTACTGGGAGGAGGCGGCGCCGTACTGGGCGGCGGCGGCGCCGCACTGGGACGAGCCCAGCGAGTACTGGGAGGAGCCCAGCGAGTACTGGGCCATGCGGGCGGCCATGCTGGGGGTCATGGCGAAGGGGGAGGGGCTTCGGGGCGTGGCCCCGCCCCCTCCCAGCCCGGCCCCGCCCCTCCCGTGGTAGCAGCAGCCGCGGTGGCCGCAGGGGCTGATCCGATTGGCTGCCGCCGCCACCGAGGCCACGCCCATGCCGGCGTTGCCGTGGAAACGGTGCAGGCAAGCCCCGCCCCCTATGCGGCCGG
Source organism: Aphelocoma coerulescens (assembly GCF_041296385.1). NCBI lineage: Eukaryota > Metazoa > Chordata > Aves > Passeriformes > Corvidae > Aphelocoma > Aphelocoma coerulescens. Next base: position 85,991 of record NW_027183633.1, on the reverse strand, counting down.
AGCAACCCAGCCCCCGCCCCCAGGTTGCCGTGGAAACGGTGCAGGCAAGCCCCGCCCCCTCCCAGCCGCGGCCACGCCCCCCCGGCCACGCCCCCTCCCCGCAGGAAGGGGAGGAGGGGGAGCGGGGGCTCCACCCCCCGCGGGTGGGCGTGGCCAGGAAGGGCGCGGCCGCTCGCTGGAAGGAGGCGGAGCCCGGGCTGCGGGCGGCCAAGAGCGGGAAGGGGCCGCTGCCCCGCCCGGCCACGCCCCGCGCGGTGGCCAACGAGAGCAGCGAGCCAGCCGGGCGCGGCGAGGGCCGCAAGCCACGCCCCCCCTCCCGGCGTGAGCGACAGCAAGGAGCCAGGCGGGCGGGGCAACGCCGAGGCCCCGCCCACGGCGCCGGGTTTGAGCGACAGCAGCGGCGTGGCCGCCGTGGGCGTGGCCGGGGCGGCCGCGCCGGTGGGCGTGGCCGCCGAGGTGGTGGTAGTGGCCGTGGTGGTGGGGGTGGTGGGCGTGGCCGCCGTGGGGGAGGCCGTGGCCGGGGTGGCCGCGGGGGGCTCTGAGGGCGTGGCCGGGGCGGGGGCTGGGGAGGGGGAGGCGGGGGGGAGGGGCGGCCTCGGGAGGGGCTTCGGGAGCGGCTTCGGAGGAGGAGGAGGAGGAGGAGGAGGAGGAAGAGGAGGAGGAGGATGAGGAGGAGGAGGAGGAGGAGGAAGAGGAGGAGGAGGAGGAGGGACGAGGAGGAGCTGGAGGAGGAGGAGGAGGACGAGGAGGACGAGGAGGACGAGGAGGAGGAGGAAGAGCGGCGCCGCTTGCGCCGGGGCACGGCCACGGCCGGGCCGAGGGGGGCCCTCGGCCGAGGGGGGACCCGCAGGGGTTCCGGCGGGCGGCCCCGCTCCAGGGACGGTGGCCACGGTGGCCGCGGCGGCGGCGACGGCGACGGCGCTCGGGGGACCTGCGGGGACACGGAGGGGTGAATGGGGGGGGGGGCGGGGCCTGGCTGCTGTGGGCGGGGCTTAAGGAGGGCTCAGCCAATGGAGGGAGGGGATGGGCGGAGTTTTGGGGGGGGGAGGGAGGTGGGCGGGGCTTAGGGAGGGTGCGGCCAATGAGAGAGGGGCATTCAAGGTGGGCGGGGCTTAGGGAGGGTGCAGTTAATGGGCGGGGCTTAGGGGAGCGACAGCCAATGAGAGAGGAGCGTTCGTGGTGGGCGGGGCTTGGGGGAGTGACAGCCAATGAGAGAGGGGCGTTCAAGGTGGGCGGGGCTTAGGGAGGCTGCAGCCAATGAGAGAGGGGCATTCACGGTGGGCGGGGCTTAGGGAGGCTGCGGCCATGAGAGAGGGGCATTCACGGTGGGCGGGGCGTAGGAAGGCTGCAGCCAATGAGAAAGGGGCATTCAAGGTGGGCGGGGCTTAGGAAGGCTGGAGCCAATGAGAGAGGGGCGTTCGTGGTGGGCGGGGCTTAGGGAGGGTGTGCAGTTAATGGGCGGGGCTTAGGGGAGCTGCGGCCAATGAAAGGGGCATTCAAGGTGGGCAGGGCTTAGGAAGGCTGCAGCCAATGAGAGAGGGGCATTCGTGGTGGGCGGGGCTTAGGCCACCCTTAATGAGGGGGTGGTGCTCGCGGTGGGCGGGGCTTAGGGAGGCCACAGCAAATGAGAGGAGAGCACTTGTGGTGGGCGGGGCTTAGGGAGGCTGCAGCCAATGAGGGGACGCGTATGGTGGGCGGGGCTTAAGGAGGTGGCAGTTAATGAGGGAGCATTTATGCAGTGGGCGGGGCTTAGGGAGGCCGCAGCCAATGGGAAGGGAGCGCTCACATGGTGGGCGGGGCTTAGGCAGACTAATGAGTGGGTGGTGCTCATGGTGGGCGGGGCTTAGGGAGGCCACAGCCAATGAGAAGGGAGCACTCACCCGGTGGGCGGGGCTTAGGGAGGCCGCAGCCAATGGGAAGGGAGCACTTGAGGTGGGCGGGGCTTAGGGAGGCCACAGCCAATGAGAGAGGGGCATTCGCGGTGGGCGGGGCTTAGGGAGGCCACAGCCAATGGGAGGGGAGCACTCACCCGGTGGGCGGGGCTTAGGGAGGCCGCAGCCAATGAGAAGGGAGCACTTACAGTGGGCGGGGCTTAGGGAGGCCACAGCCAATGGGAGGAGAGCACTTGAGGTGGGCGGGGCTTTGGGAGGCCACAGCCAATGAGAGAGGGGCATTTGTGGTGGGCGGGGCTTAGGAGGCCACAGCCAATGAGAGAAGAGCATTTGCGGTGGGCGGGGCTTAGGGAGGCCACAGCCAATGAGAGGGGAGCACTCACCCGGTGGGCGGGGCTTAGGGAGGCCGCAGCCAATGGGAGAGGAGCACTTACAGTGGGCGGGGCTTAGGGAGGCCACAGCCAATGAGAGAGGGGCATTTGCAGTGGGCGGGGCTTAGGGAGGCCGCAGCCAATGAGGAGGGAGCGATTACAGTGGGCGGGGCTTAGGGAGGCCGCAGCCAATGAGAAGGGAGCACTCACCCGGTGGGCGGGGCTTAGGGAGGCCACAGCCAATGAGAAGGGAGCGATTACAGTGGGTGGGCTTAGGGAGGCCACAGCCAATGAGAGAGGGGCATTCGCGGTGGGCGGGGCTTAGGGAGGCCACAGCCAATGGAAAGGGAGCACTTGTGGCGGGCAGGGCTTAGGGAGGCCGCAGCCAATGGGAGGGGAGCACTCACCCGGTGGGCCGGGCCGGCGAGGGCGGGGCGGAGTCAGAAGAGCTGGAGCTGGAATCGGAGTCGGAGTCGAGTCAGAGGAGGAGGAGGAAGAGGAGGAGGAGGAGGAGGACGACGACGACGACGACGAGGAGCTCTTGGCGACGGCGGCCTGGCCCGTACTGGTGGTACTGGGAGCACTGGGAGCGCCAGTGTCCGCGGGCACGGCGGCGCCGGTGGCACCGGGAACGCTCGGAGGCGCCGCGCTGGTGATACTGGGAGCGCTGGGAGCGCTGGGGACGCTCTGAGGCGCGGAGCTGGCGGCACCGGGAGCCACGGCCACGGCGGTACTGGTGGTACTGGGAGCACTGGGAGTCACGGCCACGGCGGTACTGGTGGTACTGGGAGCGCTGGGAGCCACAGCCACGGTGGTACTGGTGATACTGGGAGCACTGGGAGTCACGGCCACGGCGGTACTGGGAGCGCTGGGAGGCACAGCCACGCCGGTACTGGTGGTACTGGGAGCACTGGGAGCCACGGCCACGGTGGTACTGGTGGTACTGGTGATACTGGTGGCACTGGAGTCACGCCCATGGTGGTACTGGTGGCACTGGGAGTCACGGCCACGCCGGTACTGGTGATACTGGTGGCGCTGGGAGCACTGGGAGTCGCAGCCACACTGCTACTGGTGATACTGGTGGCACTGGGAGTCACGGCCACGCTGGTACTGGTAGCACTGGGAGTGCTAGGAGCCACGGCCATGCCGGTACTGGCGATACTGGTGGCACTGGGAGCACTGGGAGCCACGGCCACACCGGTACTGGTGGCACTGGGAGCCACGGCCGTGCCGGTACTGGCGATACTGGTGGCACTGGGAGCGCTGGGAGCCACGGCCACGCCGGTACTGGTGATACTGGTGGCACTGGGGACACTGGGAACCGCAGCAGTGGTCGCACTGGTGACGCTGGGGGATGCAGCAGTGGTGCCACGGTCATACTGGGATGAGCAGCACTGGTCATACTGGTCACGCTGGGAGGAGCCGGACTGGTCACACTGGGACCAGCAGCACTGGTCACACTGGGACGAGCAGCACTGGTCGCACTGGGATGAGCAGGACTGGTCGCACTGGTCATACTGGGAGGAGCCGGACTGGTCAAACTGGTCACGCTAGGAGAAGCAGGACTGGTCACGCTGGTCGTGCGGGACGAGCAGGACTGGTCACACTGGGAGCAGCAGTACTGGTCATACTGGTTGCACTGGGAGCAGGAGCACTGGTCATACTGGGATGAGCAGGACTGGTGGCACCGGTCATACTGGGACGAGCAGGGACTGGCGGCACCCGTCATACTGGGACGAGCAGGACTGGTCGCACTGGGATGAGCAGGACTGGTCGCACCGATCATACTGGGACGAGCAGGACTGGTCGCACTGGTCATACTGGGAGCACCAGCACTGGTCATACTGGGGTGAGCAGGACTGGTCGCACTGGTCACGCTGGCGGCACTGGTGACACTGGGAGCCACGGCACTGGTCACGCTGAATGTACCGGTCACAGTGGCAGCAGGACTGGTCATACTGGTGACACTGGGAGGAGCAGGTCCACTCGTACTGGTCACGCTGGTCACACCGCTCACGCCGGTGGCCCTCGGAGCGCCGCTGGCGGCACTGGTGACACTGGGAGCGCTGGTGGCATCGGTGACGCTCCCAGTCGTGGCCACACCGGCTCTGGCAACCACGGGCACAATTTTGGTAGCCTCAGAGACCGTGGCGACACTGGTCACACTGGTCGCACTGGTCGCACTGGTCGCACTGGTCACGCTGGTCGCGCTGGTCACGCTGGTCACGCTGGTCGTGCTGGTCGCACTGGTTGCACTGGTCGCGCTGGCCACGCTGGCCGCGCCGGTGGCCTTGGCGGCGTCCAGGGCGGTCCTGGCGACGCCGAGCGTGCTGGCCATGGCGCTGGCCATGGCGGTGGCCTTGGCGGTGGCGTCGGCGCTGGCGCGCAAGATGGCGGCGCCCAGGGGGCTGACGCCCGCGGGGACCCCGGGGGTGGCCCTGGGCGCGGTGCCCGCGGCGACGATGCCGGGCTTCCCGGGGCTGGCGTTGCTTGCCCCGGCAGCGACGTTGGTGGCCCTGGCGGTGACGTTGGTGGCCCCGGGGCTGGCGTTGGTGGCGATTCCCACTGTGACGCTGCCGGCCTTGCCGCTGACCCCGGGGGTGGCACCGACGGCGTTCGGGGTGGCAGCCAGGGCGGCTCCGGCGGCGTTGGCGACCTTGCTGACCGCGCCGCCGGCCGCGGCGGGGCCGCCGCCGGCAACGAGGGCGGCCTTAGCGGCGACACCGGTGTCCGCGGCCTTCGAGGTGACCACAACGGCCTTGGCATCCATGGCGTTGGCATTGGCCACCTTGGCCGCCTTGGCGTCCCCGGGGACGGCGCCCACGGCGACCTTTGGGGCGGCGGCCGCCGCGCCGGCCTTGCCGTCCGCAGGGACGTTGGTGGCCTTGGTGGCCGCGCCGGCGACCTTGGGCACGTCGAGCAGCGGCGTCCTGGTGAGGCCGAGCCGCGGCGGGGCCTTGCCGGCGCCCAGGGCCACGTGGGCCAGCAGCGGCAGCGCCGAGGCGGCCACGGGCGAGGAGGGCAGGCTGAGGCGGGCGGCCGGCAGCAGCGTGCCCAAGGTGCCGGCGGGGGCCCGCGCCAGCGCCCGCGGTAGCCCCGGGGGGCGGCGGCGGCGGCGTCCCCAAGGCGCCCAAGCGCGGGGACGGCCGGGACGGCGCCGGGGCGGCGCGGGCGGCGTTGGGGGCCGGGGCGGCCGCGGGTTTGGGCTCGGCCGGCGGCGCCGGGGCCGCTTTGGGGACGGAGGGCGCGGCCGGTTTGGGGTCAGAGGGCGGCGCCGGCGATTTGGGGACGGTCAAGGCCGCGGCCGGGGCCGGCGGTTTGGTGTCCGGGGGTGGCACCGGCGACTTGGGGACGCCGGGGGAGGCCGCGGGCGCGGCCTTGGGCGCGGCCGGGGGCGTCACCTCCACCTTGGGGACGCTCGGGGCCGGCGCCTTGGTGAGGGGCTGGCATGGGGCCGGCGCCGGCTTGAGGTCACCCGTGGCGGCTTTGGCGTCGCCCGCGGTGGCTTTGGCGTCGCCGTCGGCCGCTTTGGTGTCGTTCGCGGCCGCTTTGGCCTCGCCGGCGCTCGGCTTGGCCTCGCTGCTGCTTGTCTTGGTGGCTGCTGGCCCCGGGGATGTTTTGGTGGCCGCTGGACACGTCGCCGGCCCTGCTGGGCCCTCAGCCGGCGGCGGCTTCTCTTCGGCCGCCGTCGCCGCCGCGGTGGCCCCGGGAGTCACCGCCGCCGCCGCCGCGGCCTCGCTGACCGCAGGGGTGGCCTCGGGGGTGGCTTTGGTGGGGGTGGCCGCGGGAGAGGGTTTGGTGGCCGCGCCCTGCTCGGTGCCAGGCGGGGCCGGCTGTGGGGGGAGGGGCTGAGCCCCGCCTATAGGGACCCACTTGGACGCAGCCGCGGCGGCCGTGGGCACCCCCGGCGTGGCCGCCGTGGCCCGGGGCGGCTGCGGGGCCGCCGGGTGCAGCTCGGCCAGCGGGACCCACTTGGGGCGAGCTGGGGGTGGGGTGGGAGCGGGGGAAGGGACGGCGGGGGGAGGGGCGGAGGGGGCCGGGGCGGCTTTGGGGGGGCTGGGCGAGGTTCTGCCGGGGGTGGGGGAGGGGCTGTCGCTGCGCCCGCGGCGCCGGCGCGAGCCCGAGCGGGATCGCGGCCGGGCCCGTTTTTTGGGGAGGGGCGACGACAGCGAGCGGCTGCGCCGGGCGCCGCCGCGCCGGGATTTCCCGGAGGATTCCGAGCGGCTGCGCCGGGCGCCGCGGTGCCGGTGGCGGCGGCCGTCGGGGGAGGGCGACAGCGAGCGGGAGCAGCGGCGGCCGCGGGAACGGGAGCGGCGCAGGGGCGAGCGGGAGCGGCGCAGGGGCGAGCGGGAGCGGCGCAGGGGCGAGCGGGAGCGGCGGCGGGAGCGGGAGCGGCGGCGGGAGCGGGAGCGGCGCAGGGGGGAGCGGGAGCGGCGGCGGGAGCGGGAACGGCGGAGAGGGGAGCGGGAGCGGCGGAGAGGGGAGCGGGAGCGGCGGACGGGGGAGCGGGAGCGGCGGCGGGAGCGGGAGCGGGAGCGGGAGCGGCCCCAGCGGCGGGAGCGGGAGCGGCGGCGGGAGCGGGAGCGGCGGCGCGGGCGGGAGCGGGAGCGGGAGCGGGCGGGCGCGGGCGCGGGCAGCGGGGCGACGCCGGCCACGGCGGGCCAGCGCAGCGGGGAGGTGGCGTTGGGCGTCCAGAGCGGGGTGCGGGAGCGGGAGCGGCGCCGGGAGCGGGGCCGGGAGCGGGAGCGGCGGCGGGAGCGGGGCCGGGAGCGGGAGCGGCGCGAGGCGCGGGGGCCGCGGCGCCGGGAGCGGGAACGGGAGCGGGAGCGGGAGCGGGAGCGGCGGAGGGAGGAGGAGGAGGAGGAAGGGGGAGGGGCGGGGGGAGGGGCGGCCGAGGAGCGTTTGGGGGGCGGCGGGGGGGGTGGGGGAGGGGGCGGGGCGGGGCGGGGAGGGGGGAGGGGCGGGCGCCGGGGCGGGGCTCACGGGCGGCGGCTCCGCGGGGGCGGCGACGGCGCCGGGGGGAGGGGACGGGGCCGGCGACGGCGCGAGCGGCTCCGGCTGCGGCTCCTGCCGGGAGAACGGGAAGGGGGGGGGGGGGGGAGGAGGGTCAGAAACTGGGGAAGGGGGAGGGGAGGGTGAAAGCCCCTCCCCCCCTTCAGGGCCCCGCCCCTTCCCCCAGGCCCCGCCCCCGGCGCTCACCTGCGGCGGGGGGAGGGGCGGCGGCGGCAGGTGAGGCCGAAGGCGGCGCCGGCTCCTCTTCCTCGCGGCGCTGGGCCGGGGCCGGGGTCGGGGTCGGGGCCGTGGCGCTGCGGGACCTGCGGGGGGTGGGGGGGAGGGGCGTGGGTCGGGGGAGGGGCCGCAGCGTGGGGGGAGGGGTGTGAGGTGGGGGAGGGGCTCACCTGCTGCGGGAGGAGCCGGAGGAGGAGGAGGAGCCGGCCGGGGAGGAAGAGCGCTCCGGCTTCTGCGATTGGCTGGTGGACCTGCGGGGAAAGGGGGGAGGGGCAGAGGTGAGGGGGGAGGGGTGGGGGAGGGGCGTGGGGGGAGGGGGGGTGGGGCTCGGGGGTGGGGGAGGGGCTCACCTCTTGCGCTTCTTCTCCTTGGCCTTGTGCTTGGCCTTGGGGCTGGGCGAGCTGGTGGGGGAGGGGCGGTGACGTCATGGGGGGGGGGTGTGGGGGTCACAGGGAGGCCACGCCCACCGTGAGACCCCGCCCCTCCCCCACCCGCACACCTGCCCCTCCCCCCTCTCCCCCCAGTCCTTACCGGTGCTTTCGCTTCTTGGCCTCCGACTCAGACCTGGGGGAGGGGGAAATGGGGTGGGGCTTAGGGAGGCCACGCCCTCTTCTAACGCGGTGGCCACACCCCCTTAACCTCTGGTCACGCCCCTTTTATTCTATGACCCCGCCCACTTTATTCTGTGGCCACGCCCCCTTTTATTCAGCAGGGTGTGCTGCCCCCTAGTGGCCACGCCCGCTCCTCACCCGGCCCCTGGCCACGCCCCCTCGCATAGGCCACGCCCCCTTTACCTGGGCCCAGGCCACGCCCCCCTCACCTGGACTGTGGTCACGCCCCCGGAGCTGAGCCAGGCCACGCCCCCTTCATCCAGGCCACACCCATTGAGCAGTGGCCACGCCCCCTTTAGGCCACACCCATTGTGCCATAGCCACGCCCCCTTTAGCCAGGCCACGCCCATGGAGTTGTGGCCACACACCCCTTCATGCAGGCCACACCCATTGAGCTGTGGCCACACCCCCTTTATCAAGGCCACGCCTCCTTTAGCATTGGCCACACCCCCTTTAGCCTGGCCACACCCACGTCCCATTGACCCTGGCCACGCCCATTGCCCCGTGGCCACACCCCCTTTAGCCAGGCCACGCCCATTGAACCGTGGTCACGCCCCCTTTTAGCCAGGCCACGCCCCCTTCAGGCCACGCCCATACCCCCTCGAGCCCGACCACACCCCCTTTTAACCAGACCACGCCCCCTTTTAGCCAGGCCACGCACCCTTTTAGCCAGGCCACGCCCATTGACCGGTGGCCACGCCCTCTTGAGCCAGGCCATGCCTACACCCCATTGACCTCCCCGGCCACGCCCATTGACCCGTGGCCACACCCCCTTTAGCCAGACCATGCCCACACCCCCTTGAGCTGGGCCACGCCCATTGAACCATGGCCACGCCCCCTTTTAGCCAGGCCACGCCCACACCCCATTGACCCCCCCGCCACGCCCATTGACCAGTGGCCACGCCCTCTTGAGCCAGGCCACGCCTACGCCCCATTGACCTCCCCTGGCCACGCCCATTGACCCGTGGCCACGCCCCCTTTTAGCCAGGCCACGCCCATTGAACCATGGCCACGCCCCCTTTTAGCCAGGCCACGCCCACACCCCCTTCAGCTGGGCCACGCCCATTGAACCATGGCCACGCCCCTTTTAGCCAGGCCACGCCCACGCCCCATTGACACCCCCCTTGGCCACGCCCCATTGACCCATGGCCACGCCCCCTTTTAGCCAGGCCACACCCCATTGACCGGTGGTCACACCCCCTTTTAGCCAGGCCACGCCCACGCCCCATTGACCCCCCGGCCGCGCCCCATTCATCCATGGCCACGCCCCCTTTTAGCCAGGCCACGCCCATTGACCCCCGGCCACACCCCCTTTTAGCCAGACCACACCCACACCCATTGACCCCTGTGGCCACACCCATTGATCTGTGGCCACGCCCCCTTATCCAGGCCACACCCCCTTTATCCAGGCCACGCCCACACCCCCTCGAGCCTGGCCACGCCCATTGATCAGTGACCACGCCCTCTTCGTCCAGGCCACGCCCCCTTCGCCCAGGCCACGCCCCCTCACCTGTGCTTCTTCTTCTTGCTCTTCTTCCTCTCCCCGGAGCGACTGGCGGATCTGGGAGGGGGGAGGGGATGAGAGAGCCCCAAAATGCCTCAAATTCCACCCAAAATTTGGCCCAAATTCACCCAATTCTACCTCAGGTGCCCAAAGTTCTTAAGTTGCCCTAAAAATGGTTTTGGGAGCCCCAAAAATCCACCCGGAACGCCCCAAAATCTTCCTGTAAATCGCCCTGAAATCTCCCCGAGCCTCGGAAATGCCCCAAAATCCCCTGAAATCGCCCCAAAATCCCCCGAAATCGCCCCAAAATCCCCTGAAATCGCCCCAAAATCACTCCCGGCATCCCCAAAATTCACTCCTTGGAGCCCCAACCCTCCCAAAACCTTCCCGAAATCACCCCAGGACCTCCAAATCCATCGCCAGGATGCCCAAACTGCCTCAAAACTCCCCAAAATCACCCCAAAACCACCCCAAAATCACCCTCAGAACCCCCAAATCCACTCCAGGGAACCCAAATCTCTCCTAAAATCACCCCAGGAGCCCCAAATCTTCCTAAAATCTCCCTCAAGACCCCCAAATCCACCCCTAGGACCCCCAAATCTCCCAAAAAATCTCCCTCCAACCCCCCTAAAATCACTCCAGGACCCCCAAATCCAATCCTGGCACCCTCAATCCCCCTAAAATCATCCCTGGGACCCCAAATCTCCCTAAAATCTCCCTAAAATCCCTCCAAAAATCACTCCAGGAGCCCCAATCCCTCCTAAAATCACCCCAGGACCCCCAAATCTCCCCAAAATCTCTCTCTGACCCCCCTAAAATCTCCCCTGGGACCCCAAATCTCCCTAAAACCACCCTAAAATCCATCCTAAAATCACTCCAGGACCCTCAATCCCTCCTAAAATCACCCCACGACCCCCAAATCATCCCAAATCTCCCTCCAACCCCCCTAAAATCACCCCACGACCCCCAAATCATCCCAAATCTCCCTCCAACCCCCCTAAAATCACCCCAAAACCCCCAAATCTCCCTAAAATCCCCCCGGGACCCCAAATCTTCCTAAAATCCCTCCTAAAATCACCCCAGAACCCCCAAATCTCCCAAAAATCACTCCTGGGACCCCCAAATCTTCCTAAAATCTCCCTCCAACCCCCCTAAAATCACCCAAGAACCCCCAAATCTCCCTAAAACCACCCTAAAATCCGTCCTAAAATCACTCCAGGAGCCCCAATCTCTCCTAAAATCACCCCAAACCCCCCAAATCTCCCTAAAATCTCCCTCCAACCCCCCCGAAAATCACTCCAGGACCCCCAAATCCAATCCTGGCACCCTCAATCCCTCCTAAAATCACCCCAGGACTCCCAAATCTCCCAAAAATCACTCCTGGGACCCCAACTCATCCCAAAAATCTCCCTCTGACCCCCCTAAAATCACCCCAGAACCCCCAAATCTCCCAAAAATCTTCCTCTGATCCCTCCTGAAATCACCCCACGACCCCCAAATCATCCCAAATCTCCCTCCAACCCCCCTAAAATCACCCCAAAACCCCCAAATCTCCCTAAAATCCCCTCGGGACCCCAAATCTTCCTAAAATCCCTCCTAAAATCACCCCAGAACCCCCAAATCTCCCTAAAATCCACTCGTGGGACCCCAAATCTCCCTAAAATCTCCCTCCAACCCCCCTAAAATCACCTCAGAACCCCCAAATCTCCCTAAAACCACCCTAAAATCCGTCCTAAAATCACTCCAGGACCCCCAATCTCTCCTAAAATCACCCCTGGGACCCCAAATCTCCCTAAAATCTCCCTCCAATCCCCCTAAAATCACTCCAGGACCCCCAAATCCAATCCTGGCACCCTCAATCCCTCCTAAAATCACTCCTGGGACCCCAACTCATCCCAAAAATCTCCCTCCAACTCCCCTAAAATCACCTCAGAACCCCCAAATCTCCCTAAAACCACCCTAAAATCCGTCCTAAAATCACTCCAGGAGCCCCAACGACTCCTAAAATCACCCCAAACCCCCCAAAACCCCCCCAAATCATCCCAAAAAAAAAAAAAAACCCTCCCCACCTGCCCCGATCCTTCTTCTTCTTCTTCTTCTTCTGCTTCGGCGACGGCGACCGCGAGCTCGACTCCTCGGGGGCCGCGCTGCCGAGAGAACAGGGGGGACAAAAACACAGCCCTGTCACTTTTGGGGGGTCCTAAACCCCAAAATCAGCCCAAACCACCCCCAAATCCCCCAAAATCAGCCCCAAATCCCCCCAAAATTGCCCCAAAATCAGCGACGGCGACCGCGAGCTCGACTCCTCGGGGGCCGCGCTACCGACAGAACGGGGGGGACAAAAACACAGCCCTGTCACTTTTGGGGGGTCCTAAACCCCAAAATCAGCCCGAAACCCCCCAAAATCACCCCAAAATTAGCCCCCAACCACCCCAAAATCGCCCCAAAATCAGCGACGGCGACCGCGAGCTCGACTCCTCGGGGGCCGCGCTGCCGAGAGAACGGGGGGGACAAAAACACAGCCCTGTCACTTTTGGGGGGCTTTGGGGGGGTCCTAAACCCCAAAATCAGCCCAAACCACCCCCAAATCCCCCAAAATCACCCCAAAATCAGCCCCAAATCCCCCCAAAATCAGCCCAAATCCCCCACAAAATGGGCTTGGCGACACCAAAATCACCCCAAAATCAGCAAAAAACCACCCCCAAATCCCCCAAAATCACCCCAAAATGGGCTCGGGGACACCAAAATACTCCAAAATCCCCCCCAAATCAGCCCCAAAACCCCCCGAAATCACCCCAAAATCAGCCCCAAATCCCCCGAAATCGCCCCAAAACCGGCCCGGCGATGCCAAAATGCTCCAGAATCTCCCCAGAATCAGCCCCAAATCCCCCAAAATCACCCCAAAATCCCCCCAAAATCAGCCCCAAATCCCCTGAAATCCCCCCAAAATCACCCCAAAATCAGCCCCAAATCCCCTGAAATCAGCCCAAAGTGGGCTTGGCGACACCAAAATGCTCCAAAATCCCCCCAAAATCAGGCCCAAATCCCCCAAAATCCCCCCAAAATCAGCCCCAAATCCCCCAAAATCAGCACAAAATCAGCCCAAACCACCCCCAAAATCGGCTCGGCGACACAAAAATCACCCCAAAATCAGCCCAAACCACCCCCAAATCTCCCAAAATCACCCCAAAATCTGCCTCAAATCCACTGAAATCAGCCCAAAATGGGCTCGGCGACAACAAAATCACCCCAAAATCAGCCCAAACCACCCCCAAATCCCCCAAAATCCCCCCAAAAACCCCCCAAAATCAGCCCCAAATCCCCCTAAATCCCCCCAAAATCACCCCCAAATCCCCCGAAATAACCCCAAAATCACCCCAAAATCAGCCCCAAATCCCCCAAAATCACCCCAAAATCCCCACAAAATCAGCCCCAAATCCCCAAAAATCCCCCAAAATCCCCCCAAAATCAGCCCCAAATCCCCCAAAATCACCCCAAAATCAGCCCCAAATCCCCCAAAATCCCCCAAAATCCCCCCAAAATCAGCCCACACCACCCCCAAATCCCCCAAAATCCCCCCAAAATCAGCCCCAAATCCCCCAAAATCCCCCCAAAATCAGCCCAATCCCCCAAAATCCCCCAAAATCACCCCGAAATCAGCCCCAAATCCCCCAAAATCAGCCCAGAATCGCTCAACCCCTCCCCAAAATCAGCTCAGCCACACCAAAATCACCCCAAACCACCCCCAAATCCCCCCAAAATCAGCCCAATCCCCCAAAATTCCCCAAAATCCCCCCAAAACCACCCCAAACCCCCCCAAAATCAACGACGGCGACCTCGAGAGAACGGGGGGGAGGGGCGGGACCCAAACACGACCCCGTCGCTTTTTTTTTTTGGGTGGAGTTTTTTTGGGACGGGGAGGGGGGGTGGGGGGGGGTTGCTTTAAGGGGTGGCTCCTAAAAGGGCTCCCGTGGCTACCTGGGGGGCTCGGGGGGCTCCTGGGGGGGCTCCTTGGGCCGGCGGGAGGGGTCGAAGGAGCTGCCGTCCACGTAGGAGTCGCTGATGCCGAAGGCGGCGCGGAGCCGCTCGTTCTTGCGCTCGTTAGCCTCGGCCAGCTGGTGCGTCTCGGTGACGCTAATTAGGGGGTAATTAAGGGGGTGGGGGGGACGGGGTGGTTAATGAGGACCCCCTTTTGGGGGGGATGGGGGTGTTGGGAGGGGGGTTTGGGGGTCCCAGGGGTGATTTTAGGGGGGTTTTAGCCTCGGCCAGCTGGTGCGTCTCGGTGACGCTAATTAGGGGGTAATTAAGGGGGTGGGGGGGATGGGGTGGTTAATGAGGACCCCCTTTTGGGGGGTTTGGGGGTGTTGGGAGGGGGGTTTGGGGGTCCCAGGGGTGATTTTAGGGGGATTGGAGGGAGATTTTGGGGGGGTTTGGGGGTCCTGGGAGGGATTTTTAGGGGATCAGAGGGAGATTTTTAGGGAGATTTGGGGCTCCTGGGGTGATTTTGGGGCAATTTGGGGGTTCTGGGGTGATTTTAGGGGGGACTGGGGGTCCTGGGAGGGATTTTTGGGGGATCAGAGGGAGATTTTAGGGGGTTTGGGGGTTCTGGGAGGGATTTTTGGGAGATTTGGGGGTTCTGGGAGGGATTTTTGGGAGATTTGGGAGTTTTGGGAGGGATTTTTGGGAGATTTGGGGGTTCTGGGAGGGATTTTTGGGGGCTTTTAGCCTCGGCCAGCTGGTGCGTCTCGGTGACGCTAATTAGGGGGTAATTAAGGGGGTGGGGGGGATGGGGTGGTTAATGAGGACCCTCATTTGGGGGGGGTTTGGGGGTCCCAGGGGTGATTTTTGGGAGATTTGGGGGTTCTGGGAGGGATTTTTGGGGGGTTTGGGGGTCCCAGGGGTGATTTTAGGGGGATTGGAGGGAGATTTTGGGGGGGTTTGGGGGTCCTGGGAGGGATTTTTGGGGGATCAGAGGGAGATTTTAGGGGGTTTGGGGGTTCTGGGAGGGATTTTTAGGGGATCAGAGGGAGATTTTTAGGGAGATTTGGGGCTCCTGGGGTGATTTTGGGGCAATTTGGGGGTTCTGGGGTGATTTTAGGGGGGACTGGGGGTCCTGGGAGGGATTTTTGGGGGATCAGAGGGAGATTTTAGGGGGTTTGGGGGTTCTGAGAGGGATTTTTGGGAGATTTGGGGGTCCTGGGAGGGACTTCAGGGGAGTTGGAGGGAGATTTTAGGGAGATTTGGGGGTCCTGGGAAGGATTTTAGGGAAATCTGGGGGTCCCAGGCGGGATTTTAGGGGGGTTGGGGGTCCTGGGGGTGATTTTAGGGGGGTTGGAAGGAGATTTTTGGGAGATTTGGGGATTTTGGGAGGGATTTTAGGGGAGTTTGGGGGTTCTGGGAGGGATTTTTGGGGGGTTTGGGGGTCCCAGGGGTGATTTTAGGGGGGTTTTAGCCTCGGCCAGCTGGTGCGTCTCGGTGACGCTAATTAGGGGGTAATTAAGGGGGTGGGGGGGACGGGGTGGTTAATGAGGACCCTCATTTGGGGGGGGTTTGGGGGTCCCAGGGGTGATTTTTGGGAGATTTGGGGGTTCTGGGAGGGATTTTAGGGGGGTTGGAGGGAGATTTTAGGGAGATTTGGGGGTTCTGGGAGGGATTTTTGGGGGGTTTGGGGGTCCTGGGGTGATTTTAGGGGGGTTTGGGGGTCCTGGGAGGGATTTTAGGGAGATTTGGGGGTTCTGGGGTGATTTTTGGGAGATTTGGGGGTCCTGGGAGGGATTTTACGGGGGTTGGAGGGAGATTTTAGGGAGAGTTAGGGCTCCTGGGGTGATTTTGGGGCTATTTGGGGGTTCTGGGAGGGATTTTAGAGGGGTTTGGGGGTCCTGGGAGGGATTTTTGGGAGATTTGGGGGTCCTGGGAGGGACTTTAGGGGAGTTGGAGGAAGATTTTAGGGAGATTTGGGGGTTTTGGGAAGGATTTTTGGGGGGTTTGGGGGTCCCAGGGGTGATTTTAGGGGGGTTTTAGCCTCGGCCAGCTGGTGCGTCTCGGTGACGTTAATTAGGGGGTAATTAAGGGGGTGGGGGGGACGGGGTGGTTAATGAGGACCCTCATTTGGGGGGCATGGGGGTGTTGGGAGGGGGGTTGGGGGCTCTGGGAGGGGTTTTGGGGGGGTTGGAGGGAGATTTTTGGGAGGTCCTGGGGTGATTTTGGGGCGATTTGGGGGTCCTGGGGTGATTTTAGGGGGGACTGGAGGTCCTGGGAGGGATTTTAGAGGAGTTGGAGGGAGATTTTAGGGAGATTTGGGGGTTCTGGGGTGATTTTCGGAGGAATTTGGGGTTCCCAGGAGTGGATTTGGGGCTCCTGGGGTGATTTTAGAGAGATTTGGGTGTCTTGGGGTGACTTTAGGAGGGATTTGGGGGCTCTGGGGTGATTTTAGGAGGGATTTGGGGCTCCCAGGAGTGGATTTGGGGGTCCTGGGCTGATTCTAGGAGGGATTTGGGGCTCCCAGGAGTGGATTTGGGAGTCCTGGGATGATTTTTGGGGGGCTCAGAAGAAGACCTGGGGGTCCTGGGGTGATTTTAGGAGGGATTTGGGGTTCCCAGAAATGGATTTGGGGGTCCTGGGGTGATTTTAGGAGGGATTTGGGGCTCCCGGGGTGATTTTAGAGAAATCTGGGGGTCCTGGGGTGATTTTAGGAGGGATTTGGGGTTCCCAGGCGTGGATTTGGGGGTCCTGGGGTGATTTTAGGAGCGATTTGGGGTTCCCAGGCGTGCATTTGGGGGTCCTGGGGTGATTTTAGGAGGGATTTGGGGCTCTCAGGAGTCGATTTGGGGGTCCTGGGCTGATTTTAGGAAGGATTTGGGTGTCTTGGGGTGATTTTAGGAGGGATTTGGGTGTCCTGGGGTGATTTTAGGAGGGATTTGGGGGTCCTGGGGTGATTTTCGGAGGGATTTGGGTGTCCTGGGGTGATTTTAGAGAGATTTGGGGGTCCTGGGGTGATTTTAGGAAGGATTTGGGTGTCTTGGGGTGATTTTAGGAGGAATTTGGGGGTCCTGGGGTGATTTTAGGAGGGATTTGGGGCTCCCAGGAGTGGATTTGGGGGTCCTGGGGTGATTTTAGGAGGGATTTGGGGCTCTCAGGAGTCGATTTGGGGGTCCTGGGGTGATTTTAGGAGGGATTTGGGGGTCCTGGGGTGATTTTAGGAGGGATTTGGGGTTCCCAGGAATGGATTTGGGGGTCCTGGGGTGATTTTAGGAGGGATTTGGGGCTCTCAGGAGTCGATTTGGGGGTCCTGGGGGTGATTTTAGGACGGATTTGGGGTTCCCAGGAGTGGATTTGGGGGTCCTGGGGTGATTTTAGGAGGGATTTGGGTGTCCTGGGGTGATGTTCGGAGGGATTTGTGGCTCTCAGGAGTGGATTTGGGGGTCCTGGGCTGATTCTAGGAGGGATTTGGGGCTCCCAGGAGTGGATTTGGGAGTCCTGGGATGATTTTTGGGGGGCTCAGAAGAAGACCTGGGGGTCCTGGGGTGATTTTAGGAGGGATTTGGGGTTCCCAGAAATGGATTTGGGGGTCCTGGGGTGATTTTAGGAGGGATTTGGGGATTCTGGGGTGATTTTAGGAGGGATTTGGGGTTCCCAGGAGTGGATTTGGGGATCCTGGGGTGATTTTAGGAGGGATTTGGGTGTCCTGAGTTGAGTTTAGGAGGGATTTGGGGTTCCCAGGCGTGGATTTGGGGATCCTGGGGTGATTTTAGGAGGGATTTGGGTGTCCTGAGTTGAGTTTAGGAGGGATTTGGGGCTCCCAGGCGTGGATTTGGGGGTCCTGGGTTGAGTTTAGGAGGGATTTGGGGTTCCCAGGCGTGGATTTGGGGTGATTTGGGGGGATTTGAGGGGCTGCTCACGTGGGTTTCTGGTCGGGGTCCCCCGGGGCCTCGTCCTTCTCCAGCAGCATCGTGCGGAACGTGGCCACCTTGGCCTCGATCTCCTCGGCCGAGTAGCTGCAAAACGGGGGGGGTCAGGGGGGCCCCCAAATTTGGGGAGGGGGCTAAAGGGGTCCCTGAGGGGTTTGAAGGAGATTTGGAGCATTTAAAGGGGTCCCTGAGGGGTTTGGGGGGCTCGAAAGGGGAATTTAGGGGATCCTGGAGGAGTTTGGGGGGGTCCTGAGGGGTTTTGGGGGCTCTAAAGAGGAATTTGGGGGGTCCCTGAGGGGTTTGGGGGCTCAAAAGGGGAATTTGGGGGCTCTAAAGGGGAATTTGGGGGATCCTGGAGGAGTTTGGGGGGTCCCTGAGGGGTTTGGGGGGCTCTAAAGGGGATTTTGGGGGTCCCTGAGGGGTTTTGGGGGCTCTAAAGGGGATTTTGGGGGGTCCTTGAGGAGTTTGGGGGCTCTAAAGGAGAATTTGGGGGGTCCCTGAAGGGTTTGGGGGCTCTAAAGGGGAATTTGGGGGGGTCCCTGAGGGGTTTTGGGGGCTCTAAAGGGGAATTTGGGGGCTCTAAAGGGGATTTTGGGGGGTCCTTGAGGAGTTTGGGGGCTCTAAAGGAGAATTTGGGGGGTCCCTGAAGGGTTTGGGGGCTCTAAAGGGGAATTTGGGGGGGTCCCTGAGGGGTTTTGGGGGCTCTAAAGGGGAATTTGGGGGATCCTGGAGGAGTTTGGGGGGTCCCTGAGGGGTTTTGGGGGCTCAAAAGGGGAATTTGGGGGGGTCCCTGAGGGGTTTGGGGGCTCTAAAGGGGAATTTGGGGGCTCTAAAGGGGATTTTGGGGGGTCCTGGAGGAGTTTGGGGGTCCTTGATGGATTTTGGGGGCTCTAAAGGGGAATTTGGGGGGTCCCTGAAGTGTTTGGGGGCTCTAAAGGGGAATTTGGGGGGTCCCTGAAGGGTTTGGGGGCTCTAAAGAAGAATTTGGGGGGTCCTTGTGGAGTTTGGGGGGGTTTAAAGGGAATTTGGGGGCTCTAAAGGGGATTTTGGGGGATCCTGGAGGAGTTTGGGGGGTCCCTGAGGGGGTTTGGGGGCTCAAAAGGGGAATTTGGGGGGTCCCTGAGGGGTTTGGGGGCTCAAAAGGGGAATTTGGGGGCTCTAAAGGGGAATTTGGGGGATCCTGGAGGAGTTTGGGGGGTCCCTGATGGGTTTTGGGGGCTCTAAAGGGGAATTTGGGGGGTCCCTGAAGGGTTTGGGGGCTCTAAAGGGGAATTTGGAGGGTCCTTGAGGAATTTGGGGGGTCCCTGAGGGGTTTTGGGGGCTCTAAAGGGGAATTTGGGGGCTCTAAAGGGGATTTTGGGGGGATCCTGGAGGAGTTTGGGGGGTCCCTGAGGGGTTTTGGGGGCTCTAAAGGAGAATTTGGGGGGGTCCCTGAGGGGTTTGGGGGCTCTAAAGGGGAATTTGGGGGGTCCCTGAGGGGTTTGGGGGCTCTAAAGGGGAATTTGGGGGGTCCCTGAAGGGTTTGGGGGCTCTAAAGGGGAATTTGGGGGGGTCCCTGAGGGGTTTGGGGGCTCTAAAGGGGAATTTGGGGGCTCTAAAGGGGAATTTGGGGGATCCTGGAGGAGTTTGGGGGGTCCCTGATGGGTTTTGGGGGCTCTAAAGGGGAATTTGGGGGGTCCCTGAAGGGTTTGGGGGCTCTAAAGGGGAATTTGGGGGGGTCCCTGAGGGGTTTGGGGGCTCTAAAGGAGAATTTGGGGGGTCCCTGAAGGGTTTGGGGGCTCTAAAGGGGAATTTGGGGGATCCTGGAGGAGTTTGGGGGGTCCCTGAGGGGTTTTGGGGGCTCTAAAGGGGAATTTGGGGGGTCCTTGAGGAATTTGGGGGGTCCCTGAGGGGTTTTGGGGGCTCTAAAGGGGAATTTGGGGGGGTCCCTGAGGGGTTTGAGGGCTCTAAAGGAGAATTTGGGGGGTCCCTGAGGGGTTTTGGGGGCTCTAAAGGGGATTTTGGGGGGTCCCTGAGGGGTTTTGGGGGCTCTAAAGGGGATTTTGGGGGGTCCCTGAGGGGTTTGGGGGCTCTAAAGGGGATTTTGGGGGGATCCTGGAGAAGTTTGGGGGTCCTAAAGGGGAATTTGGGGGGTCTCTGAGGGGTTTGGGGGCTCTTTTAAGTCATTTTTTGGGGCAGTTTTGCCCTTTTTGAAACCATTTAATCCCAAAACTTCTGCACGCCCTTCTGAGATATTTTTGGGACCTTTTTTTTCCCATTTTTGGGGCGTTTTTTCCCATTTTTGGGACATTTTTTTTCCCATTTTTGAGGCGTTTTTTCCCCATTTTTGAGGCGGTTTTTTTCCCATTTTTGGGGCGTTCTTCCCCATTTTTGGGGCGATTTTTCCCATTTCTGAGGCGATTTTTTCCCCATTTTTAGGGCATTTTTTCCCCATTTTTGAAATGGTTTTTTTCCCATTTTTGAAGCGATTTTTTCCCCATTTTTGGGGCATTTTTTTCCCCATTTTCGGTGCCATTTTTTTCCTATTTTTGGGGCATTTTTTTTCCCATTTTTAGGGCGTTTTTTCCCCATTTTTAGGGCGTTTTTTTTTCCCATTTTTGGGGCAATTTTTTCCATTTTTAGGACAACGTTTTTCCCACTTTTGGGGCATTTTTTTCCCCATTTTTAGGACAACTTTTTCCCATTTTCGGGGCATTTTTTTCCCCATTTTTGAAGCGGTTTTTTTCCCATTTTTGAGGCGATTTTTTCCCCATTTTTGGGGCGTTTTTTCCCATTTTTGGAGCATTTTTTTCCCATTTTTGGGGCATTTTTTTCCCATTTTTGGGGCATTTTTTTCCCATTTTTGGGGCATTTTTCCCCACTTTTAGGACAATTTTTTCCCATTTTCGGGGCGATTTTTTCCCCATTTTCGGGGCGATTTTTTCCCCATTTTTGGGGCATTTTTTCCCATTTTTGGAGCATTTTTTTCCCCACTTTTGGGGCGTTTCTTTTCCCCATTTTTGGGGCTCACCCCTGTTCCTCCATGAGCTCGGCCAGCCCCAAATCCTACCAAGAACATTCCGGGCTATTTTTGGGACGTTTTTCCCCATTTTTGGGGCATTTTTTTTCCCATTTTTAGGGCGTTTTTTCCCCATTTTTAGGGCGTTTTTTTTCCCATTTTTGGGGCAATTTTTTCCATTTTTAGGACAATGTTTTCCCCATTTTTGGGGCATTTTTTCCCCATTTTTGGGGCGGTTTTTTTCCCATTTTTGGGGCATTTTTCCCCACTTTTAGGACAACTTTTTCCCATTTTCGGGGCATTTTTTCCCCATTTTTGGGGCGATTTTTTCCCCATTTTTGGGGCATTTTTCCCATTTTTGGAGCATTTTTTCCCCCACTTTCGGGGCGTTTCTTTTCCCCATTTTTGGGGCTCACCCCTGTTCCTCCATGAGCTCGGCCAGCCCCAAATCCTACCAAGAACATTCTCGGCTGTTTTTGGGGTGTTTTTTCCCATTTTTGAGGCGTTTTTTTTCCCATTTTTGAAGTGGTTTTTTTCCCATTTTTGGGGCATTTTTTCCCCATTTTTGGGGCGATTTTTTCCCCCATTTTTGGGGCGTTTTTTCCCATTTTTGGGGCACTTTTTCCCCATTTTTGGAGCATTTTTTTCCCCACTTTTGGGGCGGTTTTTTTCCCCGTTTTTGGGGCTCACCCCTGTTCCTCCATGAGCTCGGCCAGCCCCAAATCCTACCAAGAACATTCCAGGCTATTTTTGGGGCCTTTTTTTTCCCATTTTTGGGGCGTTTTTTCCCATTTTTAGGGCGTTTTTTCCCCATTTTTAGGGCGTTTTTTTTCCCATTTTTGGGGCAATTTTTTCCATTTTTAGGACAACTTTTTCCCCATTTTCGGGGCATTTTTTCCCCATTTTTGAGGCGATTTTTTCCCCATTTTTAGGGCATTTTTTCCCATTTTTGGAGCATTTTTTTCCCATTTTTGGGGCATTTTTTTCCCATTTTTGGGGCATTTTTTTCCCATTTTTAGGACAACTTTTTCCCATTTTCGGGCATTTTTTTCCCCATTTTTGGGGCGTTTTTTCCCATTTTTGGAGCATTTTTTTCCCATTTTTGGGGCGTTTTTTCCCACTTTTGGGGCATTTTTTTCCCCATTTTTAGGACAATTTTTTCCCATTTTCGGGGCGATTTTTTCCCCATTTTTGGGGCATTTTTTCCCATTTTTGGGGCGCTTTTTTCCCCATTTTTGGAGCGTTTTTTCCCCCACTTTCGGGGCGGTTTTTTTCCCCGTTTTTGGGGCTCACCCCTGTTCCTCCATGAGCTCGGCCAGCTCCAGGCATTTCAGCTCCACCCTCCTCTTGCGCTGGTGGTCGAGGATGTCGGGGTTGGGTTTCTTGGCCAGGGCGGCCTCGAGGCGCCGCAGCTCCTCCTCGCCGGGGGGGGGGTCCCCGCCCACCCCCCCTTTCTTGGGCCGCAGGGCCGAGAGGTTGCGCTGGACGTAGCCGTTGGTGCCGCTGCCCCGCGGCGTCGGCAGCCCGATCCCATTGTACATCCCTCCGCTGGGAATGGGGCAGTCAGGGCCCCCCAAATCCCCCAAAACCTCCCCCTAGTGACCCCTCAAAAACCGCCCCAAAAAAATCCCACAAAATCTCCCCCATTGACCCTCAAAACCGCCCCAAAAATCCCCCAAAACCTCCCCCTGGTGACCCCAAAAACCTCCCCAAAAATCCCACAAAATCTCCCCCTGGTGACCCCAAAAACCTCCCCCTGGTGACCCCTAAAACCCCCCCAAAACCTCCCCCTAGTGACCCCTCAAAACCTCCCCAAAAAATCCCCCAAAATCTCCCCCATTGACCCTCAAAAACCGCCCCAAAAATCCCCCAAAACCTCCCCCTGGTGACCCCAAAAACCTCCCCCTGGTGACCCCTAAAACCCCCCCAAAACCTCCCCCTAGTGACCCCTCAAAACCACCCCAAAATATCCCCCAAAACCTCCCCCTGGTGACCCCAAAAACCTCCCCCTAGTGACCCCTCAAAACCACCCCAAAAAATCCCCCAAAATCTCCCCCTGGTGACCCCAAAAACCTCCCCCTAGTGACCCCTAAAACCCCCCCAAAACCTCCCCCTAGTGACCCCTCAAAACCACCCCAAAATATCCCCCAAAACCTCCCCCAAATCCCCCAAGAACCTCCCCAAAACGTCCCCTCACTGACCCCCAAAACCTCCCCCAAATCCCCCAAATCCTCTCCCAAAACCCCCCCAAAACTCCCCCTCACTGACCCCCAAAACCTCCCCCTAGTGACCCCTCAAAAACCGCCCCAAAAAATCCCCCAAAACCTCCCCCAAATCCTCTCCCAAAACTCCCCCTCACTGACCCCCAAAACCTCCCCCTAGTGACCCCTCAAAACCTCCCCAAAAAATCCCCCAAAACCTCCCCCAAATCCCCCAAGAACCTCCCCAAAACATCCCCTCACTGACCCCAAAAACCTCCCCCAAATCCTCTCCCAAAACCCCCCCAAAACTCCCCCTCACTGACCCCCAAAACCTCCCCCAAAACCTCCCCCAAATTCTCCCCAAAACCTCTCCCAAATCCCCAAAAACCTCCCCCAAATCCCCCCAAACTTCTCCTCACTGACCCCCAAAACCTCTCCCAAATCCTCCCCAAAGTCTCCCCTCATTGATCCCCAAAACCTCCCCAAAAAACTCCCCCAAAAAAACCCCAAATCCTCCCCAAAAACCTCCCCTCAAATCCCCAAAACCTCCCCCAAAACCTCTTCCAAATCCTCCCCAAAACCTCCCCTCACTGACCCCCAAAACCTCCCCCAAAAATCCCCCAAATCCTCCCCAAAAACCTCCCCTCAAATCCCCAAAAATCCCCCTAAAACCTCTCCCAAATCCCCCCCAAAACTCCCCCTCACTGACCCCCAAAACCTCCCCCAAAATCCCCCCAAAACCTCCCCTCACTGACCCCCAAAACCTCCCCCAAAAATCCCCCAAAACTTCCCTCAAACCCCCCAAAAACCCCCAAAATCCCCCCACTCCTTTCCCCCATTCCCCTTCCCACCTTCCACCAACCTTTTACCACCCAAAATCCCACTTTTCTCCTCAAAATCCGCCTTCTCCTCCGTGAAAACCCTGAAACCCTCTTGAAATTCCCCAAAAATTCCCTTTTCCCCCCAAAACTTCCCCCAGCACTGCTTTTTTCACCTCAAAACCCCCCAAAACCATTGTTCGCCCCCAAAAACCCATTTTTTCCCCTCAGAAACCTCTTCAAATCTTCTTTTTTTTCCTCAAAACTCCTCCACACCACCTCACCCTCCTCAGAAAACCCCGTTTTCTACTCAAATAGCCCAAAATCCCCTTTTCCCTCCCAAAATTGCTTCTTTTTCACCCCAAAACCCATTTTTCTCACTCAAATCGCCCCAAAAATCCCCTTTTCCTTCCCAAAATCACTCCTTTTTCACCCCAAAACCCCCTTTTTCCCACTCAAATCCCCCCAAAAATCCCCTTTTCCCTCCCCAAATCGCTTCTTCTTCACCCCAAAACCCCCTTTTCCCGCTCAAATCACCCCAAAAATCCCATTTTCCCTCCCAAAATCTCTTTTTTTCACCTCAAAACCCCTTTTTCCCACTCAAATCGCCCCAAAAATCCCCTTTTCCCTCCCAAAATTGCTCCTTTTTCACCCCAAAACCTCATTTTCTCATTCAAATCACCCCAAAAATCCTTTTCCTTCCCCAAATTGCTCCTTTTTCACCCCAAAACCCCTTTTTCCCCACTCAAATCGCCCCAAAAATCCCCTTTTCCCTCCCCAAATCGCCTTTTTTCACCCCAAAACCTCCTTTTCCCTCATCAACTTCCTCAAAATTGCACTTTTCACCTCAAACCTCCCCCAAATCCCCCTTTTTTCCCCTCACAGCACCCCAAAAAACCCCAGATTTTCCCCTAAAATCCAACTTTTTGCCCTCAAAACCCCTTTTTTCTCCTCGCGTTCCCAAAAAACTCGCTTTTCCCCTCCAAAATCCTACTTTTCTCCCTCAGAATTTCCCCCAAAAAGGCTTTTTTCACCCCAAAACTCCTCGTGCTCCCCTCAGAATCGTCCTTAAGCCCCACTTTTCCCTCACATTTCCCCTAAAAACTCATTTTCCCCCCCAAAACCCCTTTTTTTTTCCCTCCTCGTGCCCATTTCCACTCCCTAAACCACCCCTAAATTCCCCCTCACCCCAAAACCACCCATTTTTAACACAAAACCACCCCAAAAACGCCTTTTTCTCCTCACAACTCTTCCTCAAACCCCTTTCCCCTTTAAAACTCCCCAAAACTCCACAAAAATCAGCATTTTCTACCTCAGAATTCCCCCAACTCCCTTTTCCCCCCTCACAACCCCAAAATCCTCATTTTTCTCCTCGCACCTCCCTAAACCTCCCCATTTCCCCCCCAAATCCAACTTTTCTCCCTCAAAACCGCCTCAATTTCCACTTTTCCCCCTCATTTTGCCTGAAAATCCCACTTTTCCCCTCAAAACCATCCCAAAAGCGATTTTTGCCCTCAGAACCCTCCAAACTCCGCTTTTTTCCCTCAAAACTTTCAAAAAACTCAATTTTCACCCTCACGATTCCCTCATAACCCTCACTTTTCGTGAATTCCCTCAAAACTCCCTCAAACCTCGTTTTTCCCCCTCACAACCCTTAAAAATCCCTTTTTTCCCCTCAAAACGCCTCTCCCCTCAAAAAACTCCACTTTTTCCCCTCACAAACTCCTCAAAAACACATTTTTCCCTCAAAAACCTCCCCAGAACCCCTCGTTTCCCTCTCGCTCCTAAATAAAAATCCCTTCTCCACCCTTTTTTCACCCGGATCCCCCTTTTGCTTCGGAAAGACCCCAAATCCCCACTTTTCCCCTCAAAACCATCCCAAATGCGATTTTTGCCCTCAGAACCCTCCAAACTCTGCTTTTTTCCCTCAAAACTTTCAAAAAACTCAATTTTCACCCTCACGATTCCCTCATTACCCTCACTTTTCATGAATCGCCTCAAAACTCCCTCAAACCTCGTTTTTCCTCCTCACAACCCTTAAAAATCCCTTTCTTCCCCTCAAAACGCCTCTCCCCCT
Source organism: Aphelocoma coerulescens (assembly GCF_041296385.1). Lineage (NCBI taxonomy): Eukaryota > Metazoa > Chordata > Aves > Passeriformes > Corvidae > Aphelocoma > Aphelocoma coerulescens. The sequence goes on along the minus strand of NW_027183633.1, from coordinate 60,383 downwards.
AAAAAAACTCCACTTTTTCTCCTCACAAATTCCTCAAAAACACCTTTTTCCCCTCAAAAACCTCCCCAGAACCCCTCGTTTCCCTCTCGCTCCTAAATAAAAATCCCTTTTCCACACTTTCTTCATCTGGATCTCCCTTTTGCTTCAGAAAGACCCCAAATCTCCACTTTTCCCCTCAAAACCATCCCAAATGCGATTTTTGCCCTCAGAACCCTCCAAACTCCGCTTTTTCCCCTCAAAACTTTCAAAAAACTCAATTTTCACCCTCACGATTCCCTCATTACGCTCACTTTTCATGAATCGCCTCAAAACTCCCTCAAACCTCGTTTTTCCCCCTCACAACCCTTAAAACCCCTTTTTTCCCCTCAAAACGCCTCTCCCCTCAAAAAACTCCACTTTTTCCCCTCACAAATTCCTCAAAAACACATTTTTCCCTCAAAAACCTCCCCAGAACCCCTCGTTTCCCTCTCGCTCCTAAATAAAAATCCCTTCTCCACCCTTTTTTCACCCGGATCCCCCTTTTGCTTCGGAAAGACCCCAAATCCCCACTTTTCCCCTCAAAACCATCCCAAATGCGATTTTTGCCCTCAGAACCCTCCAAACTCTGCTTTTTTCCCTCAAAACTTTCAAAAAACTCAATTTTCACCCTCACGATTCCCTCATTACCCTCACTTTTCATGAATCGCCTCAAAACTCCCTCAAACCTCGTTTTTCCTCCTCACAACCCTTAAAAATCCCTTTTTTCCCCTCAAAACGCCTCTCCCCTCAAAAAACTCCACTTTTTCCCCTCACAAATTCCTCAAAAACACATTTTTCCCTCAAAAACCTCCCCAGAACCCCTCGTTTCCCTCTCGCTCCTAAATAAAAATCCCTTTTCCACCCTTTTTTCACCCGGATCCCCCTTTTGCTTCAGAAAGACCCCAAATCCCCACTTTTCCCCTCAAAACCATCCCAAAAGCGATTTTTGCCCTCAGAACCCTCCAAACTCCGCTTTTTCCCCTCAAAACTTTCAAAAAACTCAATTTTCACCCTCACGATTCCCTCAGAACCCTCACTTTTCATGAATCGCCTCAAAACTCCCTCAAACCTCATTTTTCTCCCTCACAACCCTTAAAAATCCCTTTTTTCCCCTCAAAACACCTCTCCCCCTAAAAAAACTCCACTTTTTCCCCTCACAAACTCCCCAAAAACACATTTTTTCCCTCAAAAACCTCCCCAGAACCCCTCGTTTCCCTCTCGCTCCTAAATAAAAATCCCTTTTCCACCCTTTTTTCACCCGGACCCCCCTTTTGCTTCAGAAAAACCCCAAATCCCCACTTTTCCCCTCAAAACGCTCTCCAAAACCACCTTTTTCCTTCCCCAAAATTCAACTTTTTCCCTCAAAATCGCCCCGATTCTCCCCTTTTCCCCTCACGCTTACCAAAAACCCCCTTTTTTCCACCCAAAATCCCCTTTTTTCCCCCACACGAAACCATTTTCCCTCCTCAAACCCCCAACTTTTACCCCAAATCAACCCCAAACGCCGATTTTCCCCTCAAAACTCCGCCAAATTCCGCTTTTCCCCTCACAAACTCCCCCCAAAAATCCTCATTTTCCCCTCACAACACCCCCAAAAAATCCCCTTTGTGCCCCAAAATCCAACTTTCCCCTCACCCATCCCCAAACCACTTTTTTTTTTCCTCAAAACGTCCCAAACGCCACTTTTTTTCCCCCTAAAAAAATCCCAAAAAATCCTCTTTTCACCCCAAAACCCCATTTTCTCCTCACGCTCCTCTTTTTTACCCAAAATCTCGCTTTTTTTTTCCTCCCCTTTCAAACCCTTTTCCCCCCTCACGACTTCGCCTCACGCGATTTTTTCACCCCAAAACCGCCCTCAAAAAATAAAAAATAAAAATCCCCTTTTTTGCTCGGGAAGCCTTTTTAAAACCCAAACTTCACCTTTTTCGCCCCTTTTCCCCCGAAACTTTCACTTTCTCCCTCAAAACTCCTTTTTTAACCCCGAACTTCCTCTTTTTTTCCCTCCCAGTTCCCTCTCCCCAATTCCCCCCCCTTCACCCCAAAATCCCCATTTTTCACCTCACGCCCCCATTTTGCCCCAAAATCCCCCCTTTTTCTCCCAATCCCGATTCTCCTCCCGGCCCAAACTTCCCCTTTTCCCCCTTTTCTTTTGCCCCAAACCCCCATTTTTCACCCCAAACCCCCTTTTTCCCCCTCCCCCCTCCCCCACCTCGCCCTTCCCCCTCACGATCCCGCCAAGGCCGCGCGGGCCTCACCCCTCCCCCCACCGCCATCGACCCCCGATCCGCCCCGATCTCCCCCTCCGCCTTCCCCTCACGACCCCCCCCGACCCTCACCTGTTCTTCTATCGCCGACAGCTCCGCTCTATCGCGACAGAACCCTCGCGATCCTTGCGCGGCCTCGCCGCGAGCGGAGCCGACGCTGAGGCGACGCCACGCGCGCCCCCGCCTCCACTTCCGGTCAAGGCGCGGTGAAGGAGGAGTGGGGACCCGCGCATGCGCGCGCGCGGGGCACGGCGGGGCTCGTAGTCCCTTAGCCCCGCCCCTTCCGTTGGGCAACCCACCGCGCGGACTACGACTCCCGGCGTGCACCGCGCGCCCCCGCCATCTTGTGCCGCCGCCGCCGCGCGGTGCCCGCCGGGAGTTGTAGTCGTTTAGCGGCGAACTGCGCGGTTCGCTCTATCAGCGGCGGACTGCAACTCCCGGCGTGCACCGCGCGCCGCCGCCATCTTGTGACCATCACGTCCCTCTGCCTCGGGGCGGGGTCCTCCCAGCCGCCAGGGGGCGCTATCGGCGCGCGACGGTTTCCACACACAACGTCCCCCCCACCCCTCAAAAAAAGGCAAAATTCGGGTTTTTTTCCTCAAAAAAAACGTGGAATTCGGGGCGTTTCCCCACCGGAGGGGCGGGGTACGGGTGGGCTCCCCATAGAGGGGCGGGGCCACGCGAGTTTCCTGTGAAAAGAGGCGAAATCGGGGGGGGGTTTCACCCCAGAAACAAGGAGGTTTTTTTTTTATTTTTTCCCTCTAAAATTAAGGATTCGCTCCCCACAAAATGACGGAATTCGGGGATTTCCCCCCAAAAGCGGCGGAATTCGTGGTCCTCTCCCTTCAGGCACCCGGAGCCAAGGATCGGTTTTTTGCTAAAAACCCCGAAATTGGGAAAAAAAAAAAAGGGAAAATTCCGGATGTTCCCTCTTTTTTGGGGGGGGGGTTAAGGGAGTTTTAACCAAAAAAAAGGAAATTTAAGGGATTTTTCCCTCTAAAAACTGAAAAAGGAGGGAGGGGGGGCGGGATTGGGGTGATTTTCCTGAAAAAAGAGGCAAAATCGGGGAAAAAGAGGCAAAAATGGGGAAAAAAGAGGCAAAAATGGGGAAAAAAGATAAAAAATGGAGGAAAAAGAGGCAAAAATTAAAAAAAGAGGTGAAAATGGGGAAAAAGAGGCGAAAATGGGGGGGGAAGAGGCAAAAATGGGAAAAAAGTGGCAAAAATGAGGAAAAAGAGGCAAAAATGGGGGGGAAGAGGCAAAAATGGGGGGAAAGAGGTGAAAATGGGGGAAAAAGAGGCAAAAATGGGGAAAAAGAGGCGAAAATGGGGGGAAAAAGGCATAAATGGGGAGAAAGGTGAAAATGGGGAAAAAAGAGGCAAAAGTCGGGAAAATGAGGAAAAAAATGGGGGGAAAGATGGAAAAATGAGGAAAAAGAGGCAAAAAGGGGGAAAGAGGCAAAAATGGGGGGAAAAGAGGCGAAAATGGGGAAAAAGAGGCAAAAATGGGGAAAAAGAGGAGAAAATGGGGGAAAAAGAGGCGAAAATGGGGAAAAAGAGGCGAAAATGGAGAAAAAAGAGGCAAAAATGGGGAAAAAGAGACAAAAATGGGGAAAAAGAGGAGAAAATGGGGAAAAAGAGGAGAAAATGGGGGGGGAAGAGGCGAAAATGGGGAAAAAGAGGCAAAAATGGGGGAAAAGAGGCAAAAATGGGGAAAAAGAGACAAAAATGGGGAAAAAGAGGAGAAAATGGGGGAAAGAGGCAAAAATGGGGGGAAAAGAGGCGAAAATGGAGAAAAAAGAGGCAAAAATGGGGGAAAAGAGGCGAAAATGGGGAAAAAGAGGCAAAAATGGGGGGAAAAGAGGTGAAAATGGAGAAAAAAGAGGCAAAAATGGGGAAAAAGAGACAAAAATGGGGAAAAAGAGGAGAAAATGGGGGGGAAAGAGGCGAAAATGGGGAAAAAGAGGCAAAAATGGGGAAAAAGAGACAAAAATGGGGAAAAGAAGGCGAAACCGAGGGCGGGGGGAGGGACAAAATCAGGAGAAAAGAGGGAAAAATCGGGGAAAAGAGGGAAAATCAGGGAAATGGGAAAAGTTGGGAATTTTCCCCACGTTTAGGAGCCAATTTTGGGGTTTTTTCCCCCTTTTTTTGGGGGGGGGGGGGAATTCACCCCCTGGAAGAGCGAATTTGGGGCCATTTCCCTCCAAAAAAACCAAAAGGCGAAAATTTCCAAGTTCGTGCCGGTACAAAAAAAAAATTCCCGAACCCGGGATCCCTCAGCGGCCGCAAAATCGGGGCCGTTTTTCCCCGAAAAAAGGCAAAATAAGGAAGTTTTAATTAAAAAAAAAAAAAAAAAAAAAAACATTAAAAAAAGGAGAATTCTTTTGGGTTTTTTTTTTTTCGGGTTTTTTTTGGGGGGGGGATAAAAGGGCGGATTTGGGGATTTTTTTCCCAAAAAAGGGCAAGCCCGGGGGTCCCTCCCCCTCGCCCCCCCCCAAAAGGGGCCCCCGGGTCCCGACGCCCCTGACGGGGCCTCCCCTCCCCCCCCTCCCCCCGATCCCCCCCCGCCCCCGCCCGGATTCGGAGCCGCTCCGGAGCCATGGAGGTAACGGGACCCCCCAAAACGCCCCAAAACGCCCCAAAACGCCCCAAAACGCCCCAAATCCAGCCCGGGAAGCCCCAAAAACCCCCCAAATCCACCCCGGGAAGCAAAAAATCCACCCCGAGAAACCCCAAATCCTTCAAATTTCCCCCAAATCCATGCCGGGACACCCAAATTCCCTCAAATTCCCCCCGAAATCCACCCCGAGAGCCCCAAATTCCCTCAAATTCCCCCCAAATCCGTCCCGGGATACCCCAAATCCACCCTGAGAAACCCAAATCTTCCCGAATTCCCCCCAAATCCATCCCAGGACCCCCAAATTCCCTCAAATTCCCCCAAAATCCACCCCGAGAAACCCAAATCTGCCCGAATTCCCCCCAAATCCTCCCTGAGAACCCCAAATTCCCTCAAATTCCCCCCAAATCCATCCCGGGACACCCAAATTCCCTCAAATTCCCCCCAAAATCCACCCCGAGAGACCCAAATTCCCTCAAATTCCCCCCAAATCTGTCCCAGGATACCCCAAATCCACCCCAAGAACCCCAAGTCTTCCCGAATTCCCCCCAAAATCCACCCCGAGAGCCCCAAATTCCCTCAAATTCCCCCCAAATCCACCCAAAGAACCCCAAATCCGCCCGAATTCCCCCCAAATCCACCCCGGGAACCCCAAATCCCCCCTTGGACCCCCAAAATCCCAAGAATTTCCCCCAAACTCCTCCTGGGAATCCCAAATTCCCCCGAATTCCCCCCAAACCCCCCCTGACCCCCCCCCCCCCTCGCGTCCCCTCCCAGTTCGTGGCCGTGGCGCTACTGGTGGCACTGGGGAGCCTGAGCCAGGGGCAGCCGATCGGGCCCCAGGGTGAGACTGGGAGGGACTGGGAGGGACTGGGAGGGGATTGGGGGGGACTGGGATGGGATTGGGGGGGACTGGGATAAACTGGGAGGGACTGGGAGGGACTGGGAGGGGATTGGGGGGGACTGGGAGGGGACTGGGGGGATTGGGAGGGACTGGGATGAACTGGGAGGGACTGGGAGGAGATTGGGGGGGACTGGGATGGGATTGGGGGGGACTGGGAGGGGATTGGGAGGGACTGGGAGGGGATTGAGGGGGACTGGGAGGGACTGGGGATACTGGGATGGGACTGGGATGAGACTGGGATGGGACTGGGATGGAACTGGGGATACTGGGACGGGATTGGGGCTACTGGGATGGGCCTCGGGATACTGGGAGGGACTAGGACAGGGCTGGGGACGCTGGGAAGGACTGGGACAGACTGGGACGGGACTGGGAATACTGGGATGGAACTGGGATGGCACTGGGGATACTGGGACAGAACTGGGACAGACTGGGGATACTGGGCTGGGACTGGGACAGGGTTGGGGACACTGGGCCAGGACTGGAATGGAACTGGGAAGGACTGGGGATACTGGGACGGAACTGGGAATACTGGGACGGAACTGGGATGGGACTGGGATGGAACTGGGGATACTGGGAGGGAACCGGGATGGCACTGGGGATACTGGGACGGGACTGGGATGGGACTGGGGATACTGGGAGGGAACTGGAGATACTGGGACGGGACTGGGACGGAACCGGGACGGGACTGGGACAGAACCGGGATGGAACTGGGCTGGGACTGGGATGGAACTGGGGATACTGGGAGGGACTGGGACGGGACTGGGGATACTGGGACGGAACTAGGACGGAACTGGGATGGGACTGGGACAGAACTGAGACAGGGCTGGGGACACTGGGAAGGACTGGGGATACTGGGAGGGACTGGGATGGGACTGGGGATACTGGGAACGGAACTGGGATGGAACTGGGACAGACTGGGATGGAACTGGGATGGAACGGGGGATACTGGGACAGAACTGGGACAGGGCTGGGGACACTGGGACGGGACTGGGGCTACTGGGATGGGACTGGGGATACTGGGGAGACTGGGACAGGGCTGGGGACACTGGGATGGGACTGGGGATACTGGGACGGGACTGGGACGGAACCGGGATGGAACTGGGATGGGACTGGGATGGAACTGGGGATACTGGGATGGGACAGGGGATACTGGGAGGGACTGGGGATACTGGGATGGGACTGGGGATACTGGGACGAAACTGGGACGGAACCGGGATGGAACTGGGACGGCACTGGGAATACTGGGATGGAACTGGGATGGCACTGGGGATACTGGGACGGGACTGGGGATACTGGGACAGAACTGGGACGGGACTGGGGTGGTACTGGGGATACTGGGACGGGACTAGGATGGAACTGGGAAGGACTGGGGATACTGGGACGGGACTGGGATGGCACTGGGGATACTGGGACGGGACTGGGGATACTGGGACAGAACTGGGACAGGGCTGGGGTGGAACTGGGGATACTGGGCCGGGACTGGGATGGAACTGGGACGGGACTGGGGATACTGGGACGGAACTGGGAATACTGGGATGGAACTGGGACGGGACTGGGGATACTGGGCCGGGACTGGGATGGAACTGGGAAGGACTGGGGATACTGGGACGGAACTGGGAATACTGGGACGGAACTGGGACGGAACTGGGGATACTGGGACGGAACTGGGATGGAACTGGGGATACTGGGACGGGACTGGGGATACTGGGACGGCACTGGGATGGCACTGGGGATACTGGGACGGGACTGGGGATACTGGGACAGAACTGGGACGGGACTGGGGTGGAACTGGGGTGGAACTGGGGATACTGGGGCAGAACTGGGAATACTGGGACGGCACTGGGACGGCACTGGGGATACTGGGACAGAACTGGGACAGAACTGGGACAGAACTGGGACAGAACTGGCAACACGGGGCCGCACGGGGGGGGGGGGAGGGGCGGGGCGGGGGTGTCGCAGCCCCGGCCCGGTGTGACCGGCACTGCCCCTCCCCCCACCCCTCCCCCTCCCCTCCCCCACCCCTCCCCTCCCCCCCCCCAGCGCTGCCGCTGTGCCCGCCCCTCCCCCCCCGGGACTGCCAGGACGTGCACGCGGGGGGGGCGCGCGCCGACGGCGTTTACCTGGTGTCCCCCGGGGGGGGCGGCCCCCCCGTGCCGGTCTACTGCGACATGAGCACCGAGGGCCACGTCTGGACGGTACCGCCCCTCCCCCACCCGGCCCTGCACCCCCCCCATCGCCCCTCCCCCACCCCCCCCAAAAAACCCCCCCATCGCCCCTCCCCCACCCGGCCCTGGACCCCCCCCCCGACCCCCCAAAAATCAGCCTTGAACAACCCCCGATCGCCCCTCCCCCACCCGGCCCTGAACCCCCCCATCGCCCCTCCCCCACCCCCCCAAAAAACCCCCCCATCGCCCCTCCCCCACCCCCCCCAAAATCGGCCATGAACAACCCCTGATCGCCCCTCCCCCACCGCCCCCCAAAAATCACACACACACCCCCGATCGCCCCTCCCCCACCCGGCACCGACACCCCCCCATCGCCCCTCCCCCACTCTCCAAAAACCCCCCGATGGCCCCTCCCCCATCCCCCAAAAAAATCAGGCTTGAACCCCCCCATCGCCCCTCCCCCACCCGGCCCCCACACCCCCCCATCGCCCCTCCCCCACCCCCCGAAATCGGCCTTGAACAACCCCCCCATCGCCCCTCCCCCACCCCCCCCCCAAAAAATCACAAACACACCCCCCATCGCCCCTCCCCCACCCGGCCCTGAACCCCCCCATCGCCCCTCCCCCACCGCCCAAAATCGGCCTTGAACCACCCCCCCACCGCCCCTCCCCCACCCTCCCCAAAAACCCCCCATTGCCCCTCCCCCACCCCCAAAAATCAGCCTTGAACAACCCCCGATCGCCCCTCCCCCACCCGGCCCTGAACCCCCCCATCGCCCCTCCCCCACCCCCCCCAAAAAAACCCCGATCGCCCCTCCCCCACCCGGCACCGACACCCCCCGATCGCCCCTCCCCCACCGCCCAAAAAAGCCCCCGATGGCCCCTCCCCCACCGCCCAAAAATCACACCCCACTCTCTCACCCCTCCCCCACCCCTTGCCCCTCCCCCATTCTCCCCTTCCCCTCCCCCACCCCAACCCCTTCCCCCCTTTTTCCTCACCCCTCCCCCACCCCTTCCTGCCCCACCCTCTCACCCCTCCCCCACCCTCTCACCCCTCTCACCCCTCCCCCACCCCTCTCACCCCTCTCACCCCTCCCCCACCCCTTCCTGCCCCTCTCCCTGCCCCTCCCCCACCTTCTCACCCCTCCCCCACCCCTCTCCCACCCCTTCTTGCCCCTCCCCCACCCCTCTCACCCCTCTCACCCCTCCCCCATTTTCCTGCCCCACCCCCGCCCCTCCCCCACCTTCTCACCCCTCCCCCATTTTCCTGCCCCACCCCCGCCCCTCCCCCACCCTCTCTCACCCCTCCCCCACCCCTTCCCGCCCCTCCCCCCCCCGCCCCTCCCCCCAGGTGTTCCAGAAGCGTTTCAACGGCTCCGTCAGTTTTTTCCGCGGCTGGAACGATTACCGCTCCGGCTTCGGCCGCGCCGACGGCGAGTACTGGCTGGGTACGGCCCGCCAGACACTACCAACCAGTATGGACCAGTATAGACCAGTATAGAGCAGTACGGACCAGTACGGACCAGTACGGACCAGTACGGACCAGTATAGACCAGTATAGAGCAGTACAGAGCAGTACGGACCAGTATGGACCAGTATAGACCAGTATAGAACAGTACGGACCTGTATAGAGCAGTACGGACCAGTGTAGACCAGTACGGACCAGTATGGACCAGTATAGACCAGTATAGAGCAGTACGAACCAGTATAGACCAGTATAGAGCAGTATGGACCTGTATAGAGCAGTACGGACCAGTGTAGACCAGTACGGACCAGTATGGACCAGTATAGAGCAGTAGGGACCTGTATAGAGCAGTACGGACCAGTACGGACCAGTATGGACCAGTATAGAGCAGTACGGACCTGTATAGAGCAGTACGGACCAGTACGGACCAGTATGGACCAGTATAGAGCAGTATGGACCTGTATAGAACAGTACGGACCAGTGTAGACCAGTACGGACCAGTATGGACCAGTATAGAGCAGTACGGACCTGTATAGAGCAGTACGGACCAGTGTAGACCAGTACGGACCAGTATAGACCAGTATAGAGCAGTACAGACCAGTACCGACCTGTATAGAGCAGTACAGAGCAGTACGGACCAGTATGGACCAGTATGGACCAGTACGGACCAGTACTGACCAGTACAGACCAGTATAGACCAGTATAGACCGCTATAGACCAGTACAGATAGTATAGACCAGTTCCAACCAGTATAGACCAGTATAGACCAGTACAAGCCAGTACACACCAGTATAGACCAGTATAGACCACTGTAGATCAGTACTGACCAGTGCCAACCAGTGCCAACCAGTATAGACCAGTACTGACCAGTTCTAACCAATACTGCCCCCTGAGTGACCCCTGAGTGACCCCTGAGTGACCCCTGACCCCTGAGTGACCCCTGAGTGACCCCTGAGTGACCCCTGACCCCTGAGTGACCCCTGGGTGACCCCTGAGTGACCCCTGAGTGACCCCTGAATGACCCCTGACCCCCCTCTGACCCCTCTGTGACCCCCCCAGGCCTGCAGACCCTGGCCCTGCTGACCCTCCAGGCCCCCTGAGTGACCCCTGAGTGACCCCTGAGTGACCCCTGACCCCTGAGTAGACCCTGAGTGACCCCTGACCCTGAGTGACCCCTGACTGACCCCTGGGTGACCCCTGAGTGACCCCTGACCCCTCTATGACCCCTGAGTGACCTCTGACCCCTCTGTGACCCCCAGGCCTGCAGACCCTGGCCCTGCTGACCCTCCAGGCCCTCTGAGTGACCTCTGAGTGACCCCTGAGTGACCCCTGAGTGACCCCTGACCCCTGAGTGACCCCTGACCCCTCTGTGACCCCCCCCAGGCCTGCAGACCCTGGCCCTGCTGACCCTCCAGGCCCGCTACGAGCTGCGGGTGGAGCTGGAGGACTTCGAGAACAACTCGGCCGCGGCCACCTACGGCTCCTTCGCGCTGTCGCCCACGGCCGTGAGCGCCGAGGAGGACGGCTACGCCCTGCACGTGGCCGGCTTCGTGGACGGCGGCGCCGGTCAGCGGCCGGGGGGGCGCGGCGCGGGGGCAACCGAGTCAAGGAGGTCAAGGGAGGTCATGGGGAGGTCAATGGGGTCAATGGGGTCATGGTGGGGGTCAACCAAGTCAATGGGGGTCAAGGGAGGTCATGGGAAGGTCAATGGGGTCATTCTGGTGGTCAATGGGGTCATTGAGGGGTCATCGGGGGTCAAGCAGGTCAAGGGCGGCCATGGGGAGGTCAATGGGGTCAATGGGGTCAATGGGGTCATGGTGGGGGGCAACGGTGGTCAACCAAGTCAATGGGGGTCAACAAGGCCAAGGTCAACCATGGGAGGGTCAATGGGGTCATCATGGTGGTCAATGGGGTCATTAAGGGGTCATCGGGGGTCAAGCAGGTCAAGGGCGGCCATGGGGAGGGTCCATGGGGTCCATGGGGTCAATGGGGTCATGGGGAGGGTCCATGGGGTCAATGGGGTCAATGGGGTCATGGTGGGGGTCAACGGTGGTCAACGAAGTCAAGGTCAACCATGGGAGGGTCAATGGGGTCATCATGGGGTCAACTGAGTCAAGGTCAAGCATGGGAGGGTCAATGGGGTCAATGGGGTCATGGTGTGGGTCAACCAAGTCAATGGGGGTCAAGCAGGTCAAGGGAGGCCATGGGAGGGTCAATGGGGTCAATGGGGTCAATGGGGTCATGGTGGGGGGCAACCGAGTCAATGGGGGTCAAGGGAGGCCATGGGGAGGGTCCATGGGGTCAATGGGGTCATGGTGGGGGTCAACGGTGGTCAACGAAGTCAAGGTCAACCATGGGAGGGTCAATGGGGTCATCATGGTGGTCAATGGGGTCATTGAGGGGTCATCGGGGGTCGAGCAGGTCAAGGGTGACCATGGGGAGGGTCCATGGGGTCAATGGGGTCAATGGGGTCATGGTGGGGGGCAACCGAGTCAATGGGGGTCAAGGGAGGCCAGGGGGAGGGTCCATGGGGTCAATGGGGTCATGGTGGGGGGCAACCGAGTCAATGGGGGTCACGGGAGGTCATGGAGAGGTCAATGGGGTCAATGGGGTCAATGGGATCATGGTGGGGGGCAACCGAGTCAATGGGGGTCAAGGGAGGCCATGGAGAGGTCAATGGGGTCAATGGGGTCATGGTGGGGGTCAACCGAGTCAATGGGGGTCAAGGGAGGCCATGGGGAGGGTCCATGGGGTCAATGGGGTCATTGAGGGGGTCAACGGTGGTCAACGAAGTCAAGGTCAACCAAGTCAAGGTCAAGCATGGGAGGGTCAATGGGGTCAATGAGGTCATGGTGGGGGTCAACTGAGTCAATGGGGGTCAAGCAGGTCAAGGGAGGCCATGGGAAGGTCAATGGGGTCATTGAGGGGTCATCGGGGGTCAAGCAGGTCAAGGGCAGCCATGGGGAGGGTCCATGGGGTCAATGGGGTCAATGGGGTCATGGTGGGGGGCAACGGTGGTCAACGAAGTCAAGGTCAACCATGGGAGGGTCAATGGGGTCATCATGGTGGTCAATGGGGCCATTGAGGGGTCATCGGGGGTCAAGCAGGTCAAGGGCGGCCATGGGAAGGTGAATGGGGTCAATGGGGTCATTGAGGGGTCATCGGGGGTCGAGAAGGTCAAGGGTGACCATGGGGAGGGTCCATGGGGTCAATGGGGTCAATGGGGTCATGGTGGGGGTCAACCGAGTCAATGGGGGTCAAGGGAGGCCATGGGAGGGTCAATGGGGTCAATGGGGTCATTGAGGGGTCATCGGGGGTCAAGCAGGTCAAGGGCAGCCATGGGGAGGTCAATGGGGTCATCCCGGTGGCCAACGCGCCCATCCCGGTGCTCAACGCGCCCATCCCGGTGGCCAACGCGCCCATCCCGGTGGCCAACGGGCCCATCCCAGTGGCCAACAGGCCCACTGTGGGTGCTCAACATGCCCATCCCGGTGGCCAACAGGCTCACTGTGGGTGGTCAACGGGGCCCATCCCAGTGCTCAACGTGCCCATCCCGGTGGCCAACGCGCCCATCCCGGTGGCCAACGGGCCCATCCCAGTGGTCAACAGGCTCACTGTGGGTGCTCAATGCGCCCATCCCACTGGCCAACGCGCCCATCCCAGTGGCCAACGTGCCCATCCCGGTGCTCAACGCGCCCATCCCGCTGGCCAACGCGCCCATCCCGGTGCTCAATGTGCCCATCCCAGTGGCCAACGGGCCCATCCCAGTGGTCAACAGGCTCACTGTGGGTGCTCAACATGCCCATCCCAGTGCTCAACGCGCCCATCCCGGTGGTCAACGGGGCCCATCCCGGTGGCCAACGGGCCCATCCCAGTGGCCAACAGGCTCATTCTGGGTGACCAACGCACCCATCCCGCTGGCCAACGCACCCATCCCGGTGCTCAACGTGGCCAACGCGCCCATCCCGGTGCTCAACACACCCATCCCAGTGGCCAACGTGCCCATCCCAGTGGCCAACGCGCCCATCCCGCTGGCCAACGCGCCCATCCCGGTGCTCAACGTGGCCAACGCGCCCATCCCGGTGCCGTCCCTCACCGCCTCCCCCCTCCCCCCCCCCCCCCTCGGCGCAGGCGACTCGCTGAGTTACCACAACGGGCAGAAATTCTCCACCTTCGACCGCGACCAGGACCTGTTCGCCCAGAACTGCGCCGCGCTCTCCTCGGGGGCCTGGTGGTTCCGCAGTTGCCACTTCTCCAACCTCAACGGCTTCTACCTGGCCGGGCCCCACCTCTCCTACGCCAACGGCATCAACTGGGCCCAGTGGAAGGGCTTCTACTACTCCCTGAAGCGCAGCGAGATGAAGATCCGGCGCCTCTGAGCGGCCGCGCCCCGCGTGGACCCCTCCCCCCCCCCCACCGCCCCTCCCCCACCCCCCCCCCCAATAAAGGCCAGGCCTTGATTGCTCCGTGGGGTTCGGGGGTGGTGGAACGGCTCGTGGAGGGGGGGTTTTGGGGGGGGGGGTTTGAGGAGTTTTGGGGTCTGGGAGGTCACTCGGTAACGTCCTCGTTGTTAATTGGGTGGTTGGTTAATTAATGGAGGGGGTGGGGGTGGTGGAACATCTCGGGGGGGTTCCTCGGGGGGGATTTTTGGGGGGATTTTGAGGAGTTTTGGGGTCTGGGAGGTCACTCGGTCACGTCCTCGTTGTTAATTGGGTCATTTGTTAATTAATGGAGGGGTTGGGGGTGGTGGAACATCTCGGGGGGGTTCCTCGGGGGGGACTTTTGGAGGGGATTTGGGGAATTTTGGGGTCTGGGGGGGGTGGCATCAGCCCCTCCCCCACCCTAATTAGCTCTGCCGTTAATTAATCCATTTCTGACCCCAAATTCCCAATTTTCTGCTCCAAATGCCCAATTTTCAACCCCAAATTCCCCATTTTTCGCCCCAAATTGCCACTTTCTGACCCCAAATTCCCCATTTTTCACCCCAAACTCCCCTCGCTGCCCCCAAACTCCCAATTTTTGACCCCAAATTCCCATTTTTAACCCCAAAATCCCTTTTCTGACCCCAAATTCCCCATTTTTCACCCCAAATTCCCAATTTCCAACCCCAAATTCCCAATTTTTCACCCCAAATTCCCAATTTTTATGTTAAAACTCCCCTCTCTGCCCCCAAACTCCCAATTTTTGACCCCAAATTCCCATTTTTAACCCCAAATTCCCCCTTTCCGACCCCAAATTCCCCATTTTTCACCCCAAATCCCCCATTTCCAACCCCAAATTCCCAATTTTTCACCCCAAATTCCCAATTTTTATGTTAAAACTCCCCTCTCTGCCCCGAAACTCCCAATTTTTGACCCCAAATTCCCATTTTAACCCCAAATTCCCCCTTTCCGACCCCAAATTCCCCATTTTTCACCCCAAATCCCCCATTTTCATCCCAAATCCCCAATTTCTGACCCCAAATTCCCCATTTTTCACCCCAAATCCCCAATTTCCGACCCCAAATTCCCCCTTTTTCGCCCCAAACTCCCCTTTCCGACCCCAAATTCCCCCTTTTTAACCCCAAATCCCCAATTTCCGACCCCAAACCCCCAATTTCCGACCCCAAATTCCCCATTTTTCACCCCAAATTCCCCTCTCTGACCCCAAATTCCCCATTTCTGACCCCAAATTCCCCATTTTTCACCCCAAATTCCCCATTTCTGACCCCAAATTCCCCATTTTTCACCCCAAATCCCCAATTTCTGACCCCAAATTCCCCATTTCCGACCCCAAATTCCCCCTTTTTCACCCCAAACTCCCCTTTCCGACTCCAAATTCCCCCTTTTTCACCCCAAATTCCCCATTTCTGACCCCAAAGTCCCAATTTTTGTGTTTAAATCCCCTTTTCTGACCCCAAATTCCCCTTTTTCACCCCAAATCCCCAATTTCCGACCCCAAATTCCCCCTTTTTCGCCCCAAACTCCCCTTTCCGACCCCAAATTCCCCCTTTTTAACCCCAAATCCCCAATTTCCGACCCCAAACCCCCAATTTCCGACCCCAAATTCCCCCTTTTTCACCCCAAACTCCCTTTTCTGACTCCAAATTCCCCCTTTCCCACCCAAAATTCCCCATTTCTGACCCCAAATTCCCCCTTTTTCACCCCAAATTCCCCATTTTCACCCCAAATTCCCCCTTTTTCACCCCAAATTCCCCATTTTTCACCCCAAATCCCCATTTCTGACCCCAAATTCCCAATTTTTCTGTTAAAATCCCCTTTTCTGACCCCAAATTCCCCTTTTTCACCCCAAATCCCCAATTTCCGATCCCAAATTCCCCCTTTTTCGCCCCAAATTCCCCTCTCTGACCCCAAATTCCCCATTTCTGACCCCAAATTCCCCATTTTTCACCCCAAATCCCCAATTTCCGACCCCAAATTCCCCCTTTTTCACCCCAAACTCCCTTTTCTGACTCCAAATTCCCCCTCTCCCACCCAAAATTCCCCATTTCTGACCCCAAATTCCCCCTTTTTCACCCCAAACTCCCCTTTCTGACCCCAAACTCCCCTTTCCGACCCCAAATTCCCCCTTTTTCACCCCAAATTCCCCATTTTCACCCCAAATTCCCCCTTTTTCACCCCAAACTCCCCTTTCCGACCCCAAATTCCCCCTTTTTCACCCCAAATTCCCCATTTTTCACCCCAAATCCCCATTTCTGACCCCAAATTCCCAATTTTTCTGTTAAAATCCCCTTTTCTGACCCCAAATTCCCCTTTTTCACCCCAAATCCCCAATATCCGACCCCAAATTCCCCATTTTCACCCCAAACTCCCCATTTCTGACCCCAAATTCCCCCTTTTTCACCCCAAATTCCCCCTCCGGCCCCGGGGGGGTTTCCCGGGGATTCCCGGGGGGATTTCCCGGGGTTCCCCTCCCCCCCCGTGACGTCACCGCGGCGCCTCCGGACTTTGCCCCCCCCGGAGGCGATGGAGGCGCTGCGGTACCGGGGGGGGGGAGGGGAATTTGGGGCATTTTGGGGCATTTTGGGGCATTTTGGGGGATTTGGGAGGCGCTGGGAGGCTCCGGAGAGGATTTGGGGGAATTTGGGGGGATTTGGGACGAATTTGGGACATTTTGGGGGGGATTTGGGGGGATTTGAGGGGGCTGGGAGGGTCCGGGCGGGATTTGGGGCATTTTGGGGGGATTTGGGGCGAATTTGGGGCATTTTGGGGGGATTTAGGGGCATTTTGGGGGATTTGGGGGGGCGCTGGGAGGGTCCGGAGAGGATCTGGGGGAATTTTGGGGGGATTTGGGGCGAATTTGGGGCATTTTGGGGGGATTTAGGGGGGATTTGGGGGGATTTGGGGTGGCGCTGGGAGGGTCCGGAGAGGATCTGGGGGCATTTTGAGGGGATTTGGGGCGAATTTGGGACATTTTGGGACATTTTGGGGGGGTTTTGGGGCATTTGGGGGGGGGGCGCTGGGAGGGTCCGGAGAGGATTTGGGGGAATTTGGGGCATTTTGGGGCGAATTTGGGGCATTTTGGGGCATTTGGGGGGGATTTAGGGGGATTTGGGGCAATTTGGGGCGAATTTGGGGCACTTTGGGGGATTTTGGGGCGAATTTGGGGCATTTTGGGGCCTTTTTGGGGGAGCTGTGAGGGTGCGGGGGGGATTTGGGGCGAATTTGGGGCATTTTGGGGCATTTGGGGGGGCGCTGGGAGGCTCCGGAGAGGATTTGGGGGGAATTTGGGGGGAATTTGGGGCGAATTTGGGACATTTTGGGGGGATTTGGGGGGATTTGAGGGGGCTGGGAGGGTCCGGGCGGGATTTGGGGCATTTTGGGGCATTTTGGGGGATTTGGGAGGCGCTGGGAGGGTCCGGAGAGGATTTGGGGGAATTTGGGGGGGATTTGGGGCGAATTTGGGGCATTTTGGGGGGATTTGGGAGGATTTGAGGGGGCTGGGAGGGTCCGGGCGGGATTTGGGGCATTTTGGGGGGATTTGGGGCGAATTTGGGGCATTTTGGGGGGATTTAGGGGCATTTTGGGGGATTTGGGAGGCGCTGGGAGGCTTCGGAGAGGATTTGGGGGAATTTGGGGGGAATTTGGGGCGAATTTGGGACATTTTGGGGGGATTTGGGGGGATTTGAGGGGGCTGGGAGGGTCCGGAGAGGATTTGGGGGCATTTTGAGGGGATTTGGGGCGAATTTGGGGCATTTTGGGGGGATTTAGGGGGGATTTGGGGGATTTGGGGGGGCGCTGGGAGGGTCCGGAGAGGATTTGGGGCATTTTGGGGGGATTTGGGGCGAATTTGGGGCATTTTGGGGGGGATTTAGGGGGATTTGGGGCAATTTGGGGCGAATTTGGGGCACTTTGGGGGATTTTGGGGCGAATTTGGGGCAATTTTGGGGGATTTTAGGGCGAATTTGGGGCATTTTGGGGCCTTTTTGGGGAGCTGTGAGGGTCCGGGGGGGGATTTGTGGCGAATTTGGGGCATTTTGGGGCATTTAGGGGGGCGCTGGGAGGCTCCGGAGAGGATTTGGGGGAATTTTGGGGGGATTTGGGGCGAATTTGGGACATTTTGGGGGGATTTGGGGGGATTTGAGAGATCTGGGAGGGTCTAGGCGGGATTTGGGGGGAGTTTTGGGGGGATTTTGGGGCGAATTTGGGGCATTTTGGGGGAATTTAGGGGGGATTTGGGGCATTTGGGGGGGCGCTGGGAGGGTCCGGGGGGGATTTGGGGTGAATTTGGGGCATTTTGGGGGGGTTTGGGGGGATTTGAGGGCGCTGGGAGGGTCCGGAGAGGATTTGGGGGAATTTTGGGGGGATTTGGGGCGAATTTGGGGCATTTTGGGGGGATTTGAGTGAATTTCCGGGGGATTTGGGGTCTCTGGGGGTGATTTTGGGGCGTTTTTTGGGGGTAATTTTGGGGTGATTTTGGGGCCTTTTTGAGGCGATTTTGGGGCGTTTTTGGGGCCTTTTGGGGCCTTTTTGAGGTGAATTTTGGGGCGATTTTGGCGCTTTTTTGGGGGCGATTTTGAGGTGACTTTGGGGCCTTTTTGAGGTGATTTTGGGGCGATTTTGGGGGTGATTTTTGGGGTGGTTTTTGGGGGGGGGGGTCTCTCTCCCCCTCCCCTGACGCCCCCTCCCCCACCCAGAGCCGTGGCCCGGCGCCTTTGGGGCCCCTCCCCCCGCCCCTCCCCCACCCCCGCGCGGCCCTTCTGGGTCAGCCCCGGGCTGGGGGGGGAGGGGCGGCCCCGGGGGGTCCTGGCGGCGACTTTGGGGGAGCTGCGCGAGCAGGTGGGGACCCCCCCCCCCCCGTTAATTAACCCTAATTAACGCCAATCACCCCGAATTTAACGCTAATTTATGCTGATTTATGCTAATTTATGCTAATCGACCCCTGAAATCCCCCCCAACCCCTCCCCCCGCTCCTCAGTTCCCTCCCAAATGCCCCCAAATCCCCCCTTTTTCCCCCAAAATCCCACCGGGTTTTCCCCAAAACCTCCCCCGAAACCCCAATTCCCCCCCCAAAAATCCCATTTTTTCCCCAAATCTCCCCTTTTCCCCCCAAAATTCCTTTTTGTCCTCCCCTTTCCCTGCCCCAAATCCCCCAAAGTCCCCGAAATTCCCCTTAAATCCCCCCAAAATCCCCCCAAATCCCCCAAAATCCCCCCAAATCCTCCCTAAATCTCCCCAAATCCCCCCAAATCCTCCCAAAATGCCCCAAATCTCCCCCAAATCCCCCCAAATCCCCCCAAATTCCCTCTCACCCCCCCCAAATCCTCCCTAAATCCCCCCAAATCTCCCAACTCCTCCCAAAATGCCCAAATCCCCCAAATCCTCCTAAATTCCTCTAACCCCCCCAAGTCCCCCCTAAATCTCCCCCAAATCCCCCCTAAATCCCCCAAATTCCCTCTCACCCCCCATATTCCCCCCAAATCCCCCAAAATCCCCCCAAATCCCCCCAAATCTTCCAAAATTCCCCCAAATGTCCCCCAAATCCTCCCAAATTCCCCCAAATCCCCTTAAATTCCCACAAATGCCCCAAATCCCCTCAAATCTCTGCCCAAAATCCCCCAAATCTCCCCAAAATTCCCTCTCAACCCCCAAATCCTCCCAAACCCCCAAATCCCCCAAATCTCCCTCAAATCCCCCAAATTCCCCCAAATCTCCCAAATTCCCCTAAATCCCCCCAAATCCCCCCTACATCCCCCAAAATCCCTCCAAATCCCCTCAAATCTCCCCAAAATTCCCTCTCAGCCCCCCAAATCCTCCCCAAATCCCCCCACATCCTCCAAAATCCACCAAATCCCCCCAAAATGCCCCCCAAAATCCCCAAATCCCCCCCAAATCCCCTCTAATCCCCCAAAATCCCCAAATCCCCCCAAATCGCCCTCAATCCCCCCAAAATCCCTCTCACCCCCCAAATCTCCCCTAAATCCCCCGAAATCTCCCCAAAATTCCCAAATCCCCCCAAATTCCCTCTCACCCCCCCAAATCTCTCCCAAATCCCCCCAAAACCACCCCCCAAATCTCCCCAAATCCCCCCCCAATTCTCTCTCACCCCCCCAAATCCCCCCAAATCCCCAAATCCCCCAAAATCCCCCCAAATCCCCCCCTAATCCCCCCAAAATCCCCAAATTCCCCCCAAATTCCCCCCAAATCCCCCCAAATCTCCCCATCCCCCCAAATCTCCCCCAAATCCCCCCAAATTCCCTCTCACCCCCCCCCAAAATCCCCCCCACCCCCCCAGGCGGGCTCGGTCCTGGGGCTGCCCCTCCCCCTCTCGCTGGTGGTGGCCGAGGACGGGACCCTGGTGGAGGACGAGGCGTTTTTTGGGACCCTCCCCCCCCACACCCCCCTGCTGGCCCTGGGGCCGGGGCAGCGCTGGGAGCCCCCCGAGGTGAGACCCCCGCCCCAAAAATCCCCCAAAGGAGCCCCCGAAACGGCCCGAAATCGCCAAAAACCGCCCCAAAACCGCCCCGAAAATGCCCGAAATCGCCAAAAACCGCCCCAAAACCGTCCCGAAAATGCCCGAAATCGCCAAAAACCGCCCCAAAACCGTCCCGAAAATGCCCGAAATCGCCAAAAACCGCCCCAAAACCGCCCCGAAACGGCCCGAAATCGCCAAAACCGCCCCAAAACCGCCCCGAAAATGCCCGAAATCGCCAAAAACCGCCCCAAAACCGCCCCGAAAATGCCCAAATCCCCCCGAAACGGCCCAAAACCACCAAGAAATGTCCTAAAACCGCCCCAAAACCACCAAAATTCCCCAGAAACCCCCCCGAAACTGCCCCAAAACCACCAAGAAATGCCCTAAAAACTCCCCGAAAGCACCAAAATCCCCCCAAAACTGCCCCAAAACGGCCCAAACCCACCAAGTAATGCCCTAAAACCGCTCCAAAACCTCCAAAATCCCCCAAAACCACCCCAAAACCACCAAAATCCCCTAGGAACTGCCCCAAGACGGCCCAAAACCACCAAGAAATGCCCGAAAACCTCCCCGAAAGCACCAAAATCCCCCAAAGGAGCCCCGAAACGGCCCCGAAACTGCCCAAAATCGCCAAAAACCGCCCCAAAATTGCCAAAAAACGCCCTAAAACCGCCCCGAAAATGCCAAAATCCCCCAAAACTGCCCCAAAAAGGCCCAAAACCACCAAGAAATGCCCTAAAACCTCCCTGAAAGCACCAAAATCCTCCAAAACTGTCCCAAAACCGCCAAAATTCCCCCAAACTGCCCCGAAACTGCCCCAAAATGCCCCAAACCCACCAAGAAATGCCCTAAAACCGCCCAAAAACCACCAAAATCCCTTGAAACCACCCCAAAACCACCAAGAAACGCCCCCAAACCATCAAATCCCCCAAAACTGCCCCAAACCCGCCATAATCCCCCAAAACTGCCCCAAAACGGCCCCAAAACCACCAAGAAATGCCTGAAAACCACCCCCAAACCACCAAAATCCGTTGAAACCACCCCAAAACTCACCAAAATCTCCCCAAACCACCCAAAGTCGCCCTAAAAGATCCTAAAATTCCCCTTAAAACACCCCAAAAACCCCTCTAAGACCCCCCAAACCCCCCAAAATCCCCCCAAAAACCCCTCTAAAACCCCCCCAAAATCCCCCCAAACTTCTCTAAGACCCCCCAAACCCCCCAAAATCCCCTCAAAACCCCTCTAAGACCCCCCAAGCCCCCAAAACCCCCTTTAAGACCCCCCAAAATCCCCCCCAAACTTCTCTAAGACCCCCTCAACCCCCCAAATCCCCCCAAACCCCCAAAATCCCCCCAAAATCCCCCCCAAACCCCTCTAAGACTCCCCAAAATCCCCTCCAAACCCCTCTAAGACCCCCCCAAGCCCCCAAAATCCCCCCTAAACTTCTCTAAGACCCCCCCAAACCCCTCTAAGACTCCCCAAAATCCCCTCCAAACCCCTCTAAGACCCCCAAGCTCCCCCAAATCCCCCCTAAACCCCTCTAAGACCCCCCCAACCCCCCAAAATCCCCCCCAGCCCCCCCTCTGACGCCCCTCCCCCCCTCTCCCCGCAGGCCGGGGGGCTCCCCCCGCGCTGGAGCTGGGGGGGGGTCCCGGGGGGGTCCCCGAGGGTCCCCCGAGGTTGCCCGGCTGTCCCTGCTGGTGGCCAAGGACGACCCCCGCGGGCGGCTGCGGCTCTCGGCCCAAATCCGGGGGGTCCGCTGGGAGCTGGGGGGGCTCGGCCCCGAGCGGCTGCTGAGGTACGGGGGGGGGGGAAGGGATCCCCAAAAAAAACCCCCCCAAAATCTGCCCCAAAATCCACCAAAATCGCCCCAAAATCTGCCCCAAATTCCACCCGAATCGCCTCAAAAATCCCCCCAAAATCTGCCCCAAAATCCACCAAAATCTGCCCCAAATTCCACCCGAATCACCCCAAAAATCCTCTCAAAATCTGCCCCAAAATCCACCAAAATCTGCCCCAAATTCCACCCGAATCACCCCAAAAATCCCCTCAAAATCTGCCCCAAATTCCACCCGAATCGCCTCAAAAATCCCCCCAAAATCTCACCCAAATTCCAGCCCCAAATCCCCCCCAAAGCCCCCCAAAATGTTCCCCAAATTCCACCCGAATCCGCCCCAAAATCGCCCCAAAATCTGCTCCAAATCCACCCAAATCACCCCAAAATCTGTCCCAAATTCCACCCGAATCACCTCAAAAATCCTCTCAAAATCTGCCCCAAAATCCACCAAAATCTGCCCCAAATTCCACCTGAATCACCCAAAAATCCTCTCAAAATCTGCCCCAAAATCGCCCCAAAATCTGCTCCAAAATCCACCCAAATCACCCCAAAATCTGTCCCAAATTCCACCCGAATCACCTCAAAAATCCCCTCAAAATCTGCCCCCAAATCCCCTCAAAATCTGCCCCAAATTCACCCGAATCACCCCAAAAATCCTCTCAAAATCTGCCCCCAAAATCCACCAAAATCTGCCCAAATTCCACCTGAATCACCCCAAAAATCCTCTCAAATCTGCCCCAAAATCGCCCCAAAATCTGCTCCAAAATCCACCCAAATCACCCCAAAATCTGTCCCAAATTCCACCCGAATCACCTCAAAAATCCCCTCAAATCTGCCCCCAAATCCCCTCAAAATCTGCCCCAAATTCCACCCGAATCACCCCAAAAATCCTCTCAAAATCTGCCCCAAAATCCACCAAAATCTGCCCAAATTCCACCCGAATTGCCTCAAAAATCCCCTCAAAATCTGCCCCAAATCCCCTCAAAATCTGCCCCAAATTCCACCCGAATCACCCCAAAAATCCTCTCAAAATCTGCCCCAAAATCCACCAAAATCTGCCCCAAATTCCACCCGAATCACCCCAAAAATCCCCTCAAAATCTGCCCCAAATTCCACCCGAATCGGCTCAAAAATCCCCCCAAAATCCAACCCCAAATCCTGCCAAATTCTCACCCAAATTCCAGCCCCAAATCCGCCCAAATCCCACCCCAAAATCCCCCAAAATCCCCCCAAAATCTGCCCAAATCCCCTCAAAATCTGCCCCAAATTCCACCTGAATCACCCCAAAATCTGCCCCAAAATCCACCCGAATCGCCCCAAAATCTGCCCCAAATTCCACCCGAATCGCCTCAAAAATCCCCCCAAAATCTGCCCCAAAATCTGCCCCAAATTCCACCCGAATCGCCCAAAAATCCCCTCAAAATCTGCCCCAAAATCCACCCAAATCACCCCAAAATCGGCCCCAAATTCCACCCGAATCGCCTCAAAAATCCCCCCAAAATCTCACCCAAATTCCAGCCCCAAATCCCCCAAAATCTGCCCCAAAATCCACCCCAAATCACCCCAAATTCTGCCCCAAATCACCCCAAAAATCCACCAAATTCAACCCCAAATCAGCCCAAATCCTCCAAAAAATCTCCCAAAATCTCCCCCAAAATCTGCCCCAAATGTCCCCGAATTCCACCTGAATCCCCCCAAAAATCCCCCAAAATCTGCCCCAAATCCCGCCAAATTCTCACCCAAAATCTGCTCCAAATCACCCCAAAATCCCCCCAAAATCTGCCCCAAATCCCAACCGAATCACCCCAAAAATCCCCCAAAAATCCCCCAAATTCCAGCCCCAAATCCCCCCCCAAAATCTGCCCCAAATTCCACCCGAATCACCCCAAAAGTCCCCCCAAAATCCCCCCAAAATGTTCCCAAATTCCACCCGAATCCGCCCCAAAATCGCCCCAAAATCTGCCCCAAAATCCACCCAAATCCCCCCAAAATCTGCCCCAAATCACCCCAAAATCTCACCCAAATTCCAGCCCCAAATCCCCCAAAATCTGCCCCAAAATCCACCCAAATCACCCCAAAATCTGCTCCAAATTCCACCCGAATCACCCCCAAAAATCCCCAAATCTGCTCCAAATCCCGCCAAATTCTCACCCAAAATCTGACCCAAATTCCACCTGAATCACCCCAAAAATCCCCCCAAAATCTGCCCCAAATCCCCCCAAAATCTCACCCAAATTCCAGCCCCGAATTCCCCCAAAATCCCCCCAAAATCCCACCCAAATCCCGCCAAATCTCACCCAAAATCTGACCCAAATTCCACCTGAATCACCCCAAAAATCCCCCCAAAATCTGCTCCAAATCACCCCAAAATCTGCCCAAATTCCACCCAAATCACCCCAAAATCTGCCCCAAATTCCACCCAAATCACCCCAAAATCTGCCCCCGGGGTGATTTCGGGTTGGTTTTTGGTTTTTTGGGTTTTTGGGGGTTTTTTTGGGTGTTTTTGGGGGATTTTGGGGTGTTTTTTGGGGTGGATTTCGGGGTGGTTTTTTGGGTGTTTTTGGGTTGTTTTTTGGGGTTTTTGGGTTTTTTTTTTTGGTGGTTTTTGGGGATTTTGGGGTTTTTTGGGGTGGATTTCGGGGTGATTTCGGGTGGATTCCGGGGTGCTTTTTGGTGTTTTTGGGTTGTTTTTTGGGGTTTTTGGGTGGATTTCGGGGTGTTTTTTGGGGTGATTTCGGGGTGTTTTTTGGGGTGATTTCGGGGTGTTTTTTGGGGTGATTTTGGGGTGTTTTTTGGGGTGATTTCAGGGTGGTTTTTTGTTTTTTTTTGGGGTGGATTTCAGGGTGTTTTTTGGGGATTTCGGGGTGGTTTTTTTGGTGTTTTTGGGTTGTTTTTTGGGGTTTTTCGGGGTGATTTCGGGGTGTTTTTTTGGACTTTTGGGGTGGATTTTGGGGGTTCCTGGGTGTTTTTTGGGATGGATTTCGGGGTGCTTTTTGGGGTTTTTGGGTTGGATTTTGGGGTGTTTTTGGGGGTTTTTTTGGGTGTTTTTCGGGGTGGATTTTGGGGTATTTTTGGGGGGTTTTTTGGGTGTTTTTCGGGGTGGATTTTGGGGTGTTTTTTGGCGTTTTTGGATTGTTTTTTGGGGTGATTTCGGGGTGTTTTTTTGGGGATTTCGGGGTGTTTTTCTGGGGATTTCGGGGTGTTTTTCGGGGTGGATTTCGGGGTGCTTTTTGGTGTTTTTGGGTTGTTTTTTGGGGTTTTTGGGATGGATTTTGGGGTGTTTTTCGGGGTGTTTTTCGAGGTTTTTCGGGGTGTTTTTTGGGGTGGATTTCGGGGTGGTTTTGAGGTGGTTTTTTGATGTTTTTGGGGTTTTTGGGGTGGATTTCGGGGTTTCTGGGGTGGATTTCGGGGTGGTTTTTGGTTTTTTCGGGGTGTTTTTTGGGTTTTTTTTGGGTGTTTTTTCGGGTTTTTTTCAGGGTGTTTTTCGGGGTGATTTTGGGGTGTTTTTTGGGGTGGATTTCGGGGTGTTTTTTTGGGGATTTCAGGGTGTTTTTTGGGGTGGATTTCGGGGTGGTTTTTTGGGTGTTTTTGGGTTGTTTTTTGGGTTTTTGGGATGATTTTGGGGTGGTTTTTGGGGTGGATTTCGGGGTGGTTTTTTTGGTGGTTTTGGGTTGTTTTTTGGGGTTTTTGGGGTGGATTTCAGGGTGTTTTTTTGGGGTGATTTCGGGGTGTTTTTTGGGGTGGATTTCAGGGTGTTTTTTGAGGTGATTTCGGGTGGTTTTTTTGGTGTTTTTGGGTTGTTTTTTGGGGTTTTTGGGAAGGATTTCGGGGTGTTTTTGGGGGTGTTTTTCGGGGTGATTTCAGGATTTTTTCGGGGTTTTTTGGGGTGTTTTTTGGGGTGGATTTCGGGGTGGTTTTGAGGCGGTTTTTTGATGTTTTTGGGGTTTTTGGGGTGGATTTCGGGGTTTCTGGGGTGGATTTCGGGGTGGTTTTTGGTTTTTTCGGGGTGTTTTTTGGGTGTTTTTCGGGGTTTTTTTGGGTGTTTTTCGGGGTGGATTTTGGGGTGTTTTTTGGGGTGGATTTCGGGGTGTTTTTTGAGGTGATTTTGGGGTGTTTTTTGGGGTGATTTCGGGGTGGGTTTTTTGGTGTTTTTGGGTTGTTTTTTGGGGTTTTTGGATGGATTTCGGGGTGGTTTTTTTGTGTTTTCGGGGTATTTTTTTGGGGGTTTTTCGGGGTGTTTTTGGGGTGTTTTTCGGGGTGTTTTTTTTGTGTTTTCGGGGTTTTTTCAGGGTGGTTTTTTGGGTGTTTTTGGGTTGTTTTTTGGGGTGTTTTTGGGGTGATTTCGGGGTGTTTTTTTGGTGTTTTTGGGTTGTTTTTTGGGGTGTTTTTGGGGTGGATTTCGGGGTGGTTTTTTGGTGTTTTTGGGTTGTTTTTTGGGGTGATTTCGGGGTGTTTTTTTTGTGTTTTCGGGGTGTTTTCGGGGTTTTTTCAGGGTGTTTTTTTGGGTGTTTTTGGGTTGTTTTCCGGTGTTTTTGGGGTCGCTGAGCCGCCGTCCCCCCTCCCCAGGGAGCTGCTGCGGCTCCTGGCGGGGCTGGCGCGGGCCCTGGGCCAGGCCCTGCTCGGGCTCTCGGCCTCGCTGCGGCCGCTCCTGGAGGGGCCCCCGAGCCCCGGGCAGCGCCGCTGACCCCGCCCGCTCCCGCTTAAACCACGCCTAAACCCCGGAAACCCCGCCTAAACCCCGGAAACCACGCCCAAACCCAGGAAACCACGCCTAAACCCCGGAAACCACGCCCACTCCCGCTTAAACCACGCCTAAACCCCGGAAACCCCGCCCACCTCCCCTTAAACCATGCCCAAACCCCGGAAACCACGCCCACTCCCGCTTAAACCACGCCCAAACCCCGGAAACCACGCCTAAACCCCGGAAACCACGCCCACTCCCGCTTAAACCACGCCTAAACCCCGGAAACCACGCCCACTCCTGCTTAAACCACGCCCACACCCCGGAAACCACGCCACCTCCACTTAAACCACGCCCCTTATAGATAAACCACGCTCAAACCCCGGAAACCACGCCCACTCGCGTTTAAGCCACGCCCCCTTCCGGAAACCCGCACCAAAAGCCCGGAAACCACGCCCACTCCCGCTTAAACCACGCCTAAACCCCGGAAACCACGCCCACTCCCGTTTAAACCACGCCTAAACCCCGGAAACCACGCCCACTCCCACTTAAACCACGCCTAAACCTTGGAAACCACGCCCACTCCCGCTTAAACCACGCCCCTTTTAGATAAACCACGCTCAAACCCCGGAAACCACGCCACTCCTGTTTAAACCATGCCTAAACCTCGGAAACCACGCCCACTTCCGTTTAAACCACGCCTAAACCCTGGAAACCACGCCCACTTCCGTTTAAACCACGCCCCTTTTAGATAAACCACACCGAAAGACCTTAAACCACGCCCACTCCTGTTTAAGCCACGCCCCTTCCAAAAATGCGTGAAAGCCAGAAACCACGCCCACTCCTGCTTAAACCCCGCCCAAACCCCAGAAACCACGCCCACTCCTGCTTAAACCACGCCTCTTCCTGCTTAAGCCACGCCTTTTCCTGCTTAAGCCACGCCTTTTCCTGCTTAAACCACGCCTTTTCCTGGTTAAACCACACCTTTTCTGGCTTAAACCACACCCATTCCTGCTTAAACCACGCCCATTCCTGCTTAAACCATGCCCCTTCCTGGTTAAGCCACGCCCTTTCCTGCTTAAGCCACGCCTTTTCCTGCTTAAACCACGCCCATTCCTGCTTAAACCACGCCCATTCCTGCTTAAACCACGCCTTCCCTTGCTTAAACCCCATCCCTTTCTGCAAAAACCGCGCCAAACCCCGGAAACCACGCCTGCTCCCGCTTAAGCCACGCCCCTTTAGCAAAACCCGTGCCGAAAACCCCTTAAACCACGCCCACTCCCGTTTAAACCACGCCCCTTTAGATAAACCACGCCGAAAGACCTTAAACCACGCCCACTCCCTTTTAAACCACGCCCAACCCCCCAAAACCACGCCCACTCCTGCTTAAACCACGCCCTTTCCTGCTTAAGCCACACCTTTTCCTGCTTAAACCACGCCCATTCCTGCTTAAATCACGCCTTTTCCTGCTTAAACCACGCCCACTCCCGCTTAAGCCACGTCCCTTTAGCAAAACCCGTGCCGAAACCCCTTAAACCACGCCCAAAGCCCATAAACCACGCCCAAAGCCCTTAAACCACGCCTTTTCCTGCTTAAACCACGCCCAAAGCCCTTAAACCATGCCTCATTCCGCTTAAACCACGCCCACTCCCACACCACGCCTCATTCCGCTTAAGCCACGCCCAAATCCCCTAAACCACGCCCTTTCCTGTTTAAACCACGCCCACTCCTCTTAAACCAAGTCTGTTCCTGCTTAAGCCACGCCCAAAGCCCCAAACCACGCCCCCTTTCCCTTAAGCCACGCCCCCTTCTCCTTCGAACGTCGGAAATCGCCCGGAAACGGCCAAAATAAAAACTTGTATTTAAATTTATTCAAAAAAGGGGGCGGGGCGGGGGGGGTCCTGCCCATTTTTGGGGGTCCCGATGATTTTGGGGGGGGTCCCACCCATTTTTTGGGGGGTCCCGATGATTTTGGGGGGGGTCCCACCCATTTTTTGGGGTGGGTCGCCGCATCCGTTTTTGGGGGGTCCCGACCCATTTTTGGGGAGGTCCCGCTCATTTTTGGGGGGTCCTGATGATTTTTGGGGGGTTCCCACCCAGTTTTTGGGGGGTCCCACCCATTTTTTGGGGGATGCCACCCATTTTTTTGGGGGGTCCCGATGATTTTGGGGGGGGTCCCGATGATTTTTGGGGGGTTCCCACCCCATTTTGGGGTGGTCTCGCTCATTTTGGGGGGGTCCTGATGATTTTTGGGGGCCCCACCCATTTTTGGGGAGATCCTGCTCATTTTTGGGGGGTCCCACCCATTTTTGGGGGGGGATCCCGATGATTTTTGGGGGGCCCCCACCCATTTTTTTGGGGGGTTCCCACCCATTTTTGGGGGGGTCCCGATGGTTTTTGGAGGGTCCCACCCATTTCTGGGGGAGTCCCACCCATTTTTGGGGAGTCCTGATGATTTTTGGGGGCCCCACCCATTTTTTGGGGGGGTCCCGATGGTTTTTGGGGGGTTCCCACCCATTTTTTTGGGGTCCCGATGATTTTGGGGGGGGGTCCCACCCATTTTTGGGGGGTCCCGATGATTTTTGGGGTGAGGGACCCATTTTTGGGGGGGTTCCCGATTATTTTTGGAGGAGTCCCACCCGTTTTTTGGGGGGGTCCCACCCATTTTTGGGGGTGTCTTGCCCGTTTTTGGGTGGCCCCACCCATTTTTGGGGGGTTCCCACCCATTTTTGGGGGGGTCCCGATGGTTTTTGGAGGGTCCCACCCATTTTTGTGGAGTCCTGATGATTTTTGGAGGCCCCACCCATTTTTTGGGGGGGTCCCGATGGTTTTTGGGGGGTTCCCACCCATTTTTTTGGGGGTCCCGATGATTTTGGGGGGGGTCCCACCCATTTTTGGGGGGTCCCGATGATTTTTGGGGTGAGGGACCCATTTTTGGGGGGGTTCCTGATCATTTTTGGAGGAGTCCCATCCATTTTTTGGGGGCTGTCCCACCCATTTTTGGGGGTGTCTTGCCCGTTTTCGGGTGGCCCCACCCACTTTTGGGGGTCTCGCTCATTTTTGGGGGGTCCCGATGATTTTGGGGGGTCCCACCCATTTCTGGGGGATTCCCACCCATTTTTGGGGAGTCCTGATGATTTTTGGGGGTCCCACCCATTTTTTGGGGGGTCCCACCCATTTTTGGGGGGGTCCCGATGATTTCTGGGGGGTCCCATCCAGTTTTTGGGGGCTTCCCACCCATTTTTGGGGGGTTCCCACCCATTTTTTGGGGTCTCCCAATCATTTTTGGGTGCTCCCCCCCCATTTTTGGGACACCCCCCTCCTTTTTGGGGGGGCTCTCCCCCAGGACCCCCCAGGACCGTACCAAATGTTCTTTTGGGGGGGGTGGGTCCCATTTTGGGGTGGATTTTGGGGTTTTCCCAAGGATTTTTTAGGGCGAAGGTCCCATTTTGGGGTGGATTTTGGGGTGTCCCCGATGAATTTTTAGGGTGGGGGAGGGGTCAGAGGTCCAGGACCCCGCTCAGACCCCTCCCCTTGCGCCCCTCCCCCCTCTGGAGCCGCTCCCCACTCCCCCCCGGTTCCTCCGGAACAGCTCCAACCCCAAATTTCGGGCGACCCCGCGGCCGTGGGGGTCCCGTAACAGCTCCGGGAGTTGGGGGGCTGCAAAACAAAACCCCAAAATCACCCCAAAATGACCCAAAAAACCTCTTAAAACCCCCCCAAAACCCTTAAAACCCCCCCCAAATCACCCCAAAAAAAACCCTTAAAACCCCCCCCAAAATCACCCCAAAAATCCTTAAACCCCCCCAAAATCACCCCCAAAAACCCTTAAAACCCCCCCAAAAACCTTTAAAACCCCCCAAAATCACCCCAAAAAACCCTTAAACCCCCCCAAATCACCCCAAAAAAAACCCTTAAAAACCCCCCAAAATCACCCCAAAAATCCTTAAACCCCCCCAAAATCACCCCAAAAATCCTTAAACCCCCCCCAATCACCCCAAAAAACCCTTAAACCCCCCCAAAATCACCCCAAAAATCCTTAACCCCCCCCCAAAATCACCCCAAAAACCCTTAAACCCGCCCCCAAAATCACCCCAAAAAAACCCTTAAACCCCCCCAAAATCACCCCAAAAAAACCCTTAAACCCCCCCCATAATCACCCCAAAAACCCTTAAACCCTCCCCAAAATCACCCCAAAAAAACCCTTTAACCCCCCCCGAATCACCCCAAAAAAAACCCTTAAACCCCCCCCCAAAATCACCCCAAAAAAACCCTTAAACCCCCCCCAAAATCACCCCAAAAAAACCCTTAAAACCCCCCCAAAATCACCCCAAAAAACCCTTCGGGAGCCCCAAAACCTCCCCTGAACCCCCAGGAGGATCCCCAAAGCCCCCGGAAAAGTCCCCAAATCCCCCCAAAATCACCCCCAGAGCCCCCCAAATTCTCCCCAAATCCCTTCAGGACCCCCCAAATCCCCCCCAGAGCCCAAATCCCCCCTAAATCCGTTCAGGACCCCCCAAATCCTCCCCCAGACCCCAAAATCCTCCCCAGACCCCCCCCAAATCCCCCCATAAACTCCCCACATCCCCCCTAAATCCCTTCAGGACCCCCCAAATCCCCTCCAAATCCCTTTAGGACCCCCCAAATCCCCTCCAAATCCCCCCAAATCCCCCCCAAATCCCTTCAGGACCCCCCAAATCCCCTCCAAATCCCCCCAAATCCCCCCCAAATCCCTTCAGGACCCCCCCCAATCCTCCCCAAATCCCTTTAGGACCCCCCAAATCCCCCCCAAATCCCTTCAGGACCCCCCAAATCCCCCCCAAGTCCCCCCCAAATCCCTTCAGGACCCCCCAAATCCCCTCCAACCCCTCCCAAATCCCCCCCAAATCCCTTCAGGACCCCCCCAAATCCCCCCCAAATTCCTTCAGGACCCCCCAAATCCCCCCCAAATTCCTTCAGGACCCCCCAAGTTCCCCCCAAATCCCTTCAGGACCCCCCAAATCCCCTCCAACCCCTCCAAACCCCCCCAAATCCCTTCAGGACCCCACAATGCCCCCCAAATCCCTTCAGGACCCCCCCAAATCCCCTCCAACCCCTCCCAGACCCCCCCAAATCCCTTCAGGACCCCCCAAATCTCCCCCAAATCCCTTCAGGACCCCCCAAATCCCCCCCAAATCCCTTCAGGACCCCCCCAAATCCCCTCCAACCCCTCCCAAACCCCCCCAAATCCCTTCAGGACCCCCCAAATCTCCCCAAATCCCTTCAGGACCCCCCAAATCCCTTCAGGACCCCCCAAATCCCTTCAGGACCCCCCAAATCCCCCCCAACCCCCCCCAAATCCCTTCAGGACCACCCCAAATCCCCTCCAACCCCTCCCAAACCCCCCAAATCCCTTCAGGACCCCCCAAATCCCCCCCAAATCCCTTCAGGACCCCCCCAAATCCCCCCAAATCCCCCCCAAATCCCTTCAGGACCCCCCAAATCCCCTCCAACCCCTCCCAAACCCCCCCAAATCCCTTCAGGACCCCCCCAAATCCCCCCCAAATCCTCCCAACCCCCCCCCAAATCCCTTCAGGACCCCCCCAAACCCCCCCAAATCCCTTCAGGACCCCCAAATCCCCTCCCAACCCCTCCCAAACCCCCCCAAATCCCTTCAGGACCCCCCAAATCTCCCCAAATCCCTTCAGGACCCCCCCAAATCCCTCCCAAACCCCCCCAAATCCCTTCAGGACCCCCAAATCCCCTCCAACCCCTCCCAAACCCCCCCAAATCCCTTCAGGACCCCCCAAATCCCCCCCAAATCCCCTCCAAATGCCCCCCAAATCCTTCAGGACCCCCCCAAATCCCCTCCAACCCCTCCCAGACCCCCCCAAATCCCTTCAGGACCCCCCAAATCTCCCCCAAATCCCTTCAGGACCCCCCAAATCCCCCCCAAATCCCTTCAGGACCCCCCCAAATCCCCTCCAACCCCTCCCAAACCCCCCCAAATCCCTTCAGGACCCCCCAAATCCCCCCCAAATCCCTTCAGGACCCCCCCAAATCCCCTCCAACCCCTCCCAGACCCCCCCAAATCCCTTCAGGACCCCCCAAATCTCCC
>NW_027183633.1:0-26923 GCF_041296385.1 Aphelocoma coerulescens | reverse complement strand
GCCCACTCCCGTTTAAACCACGCCTAAACCCCGGAAACCATGCCCACTTCCGTTTAAACCACGCCTAAACCCCGGAAACCACGCCCACTCCTGCTTAAACAATGCCTTTTCCTGCTTAAACCACGCCCCTTCCTGCAAAAACCGCGCCCAAACCCCAGAAACCACGCTCACTCCCGTTTAAACCACGCCCCTTTAGATAAACCACACCGAAAGACCTTAAACCACGCCCACTCCTGTTTAAGCCACGCCCCTTCCAAAAATGCATGAAAAGCCCAGAAACCACGCCCACTCCTGCTTAAACCACACCCTTTCCTGCTTAAGCCACGCCTTTTCCGACTTAAACCACGCCCATTCCTGCTTAAACCACGCCTTCCCTTGCTTAAACCCCATCCCTTTCTGCAAAAACTGCGCCCAAACCCCGGAAACCACGCCTGCTCCCGCTTAAGCCACGCCCCTTTAGCAAAACCCGTGCCGAAACCCCTTAAACCACGCCCACTCCCGTTTAAACCACGCCCCTTTAGATAAACCATGCTGAAAGACCTTAAACCACGCCCACTCCCTTTTAAACCACGCCCAACCCCCAAAACCACGCCCACTCCTGCTTAAACCACGCCCTTTCCTGCTTAAGCCACACCTTTTCCTGCTTAAACCACGCCCTTTCCTGCTTAAACCACGCCCATTCCTGCTTAAATCACGCCTTTTCCTGCTTAAACCACGCCCACTCTCGCTTAAGCCACGCCCCTTTAGCAAAACCCGTGAGCCACGCCCCTTTAGCAAAACCCGTGCCGAAACCCCTTAAACCACGCCCAAAGCCCTTAAACCACGCCCAAAGCCCTTAAACCACGCCTTTTCCTGCTTAAACCACGCCCAAAGCCCTTAAACCATGCCTCATTCCGCTTAAACCACCGCCCACTCCCACCACCCGCCTCATTCCGCTTAAGCCACGCCCAAATCCCCTAACCACGCCCTTCCTGTTTAAACCACGCCCCACTCCTCTTAAACCAAGTCTGTTCCTGCTTAAGCCACGCCCAAAGCCCCAAACCACGCCCCCCTTTCCCTTAAGCCACGCCCCCTTTCCCTTAAGCCACGCCCCCTTCTCCTTTCGAACGTCGGAAATCGCCCGGAAACGGCCAAAAATAAAAACTTGTATTTAAATTTATTCAAAAAAGGGGGCGGGGCGGGGGGGGTCCTGCCCATTTTGGGGGGGTCCCACCCATTTTTTTGGGGGGTCCCGATGATTTTGGGTGGTGAGGGACCCATTTTTTGGGGGGGTCCCGATGATTTTTCGGGGGTCCCATCCAGTTTTTGGGGGGTTCCCACCCATTTTTTGGGGGTCCCGATGGTTTTTGGAGGGTCCCACCCATTTCTGGGGGAGTCCCACCCATTTTTGGGGAGTCCTGATGATTTTTGGGGGCCCCACCCATTTTTTGGGGGGGGTCCCGATGGTTTTTGTGGGGGTTCCCACCCATTTTTTGGGGGTCCCGATGATTTTGGGGGGGGGTCCCACCCATTTTTGGGGGGTCCCGATGATTTTTGGGGTGAGGGACCCATTTTTGGGGGGGTTCCTGATCATTTTGGAGGAGTCCCATCCATTTTTTGGGGGGGTCCCACCCATTTTTGGGGGTGTCTTGCCCGTTTTTGGGTGGCCCCACCCATTTTTGGGGGGTTCCCACCCATTTTTGGGGGGGTCCCGATGGTTTTTGGAGGGTCCCACCCATTTCTGGGGGAGTCCCACCCATTTTTGGGGAGTCCTGATGATTTTTTGGGGGCCCCACCCATTTTTGGGGGGGGTCCCGATGGTTTTTGGGGGGTTCCCACCCATTTTTTTGGGGGTCCCGATGATTTTGGGGGGGTCCCACCCATTTTTGGGGGGTCCCGATGATTTTTGGGGTGAGGGACCCATTTCTGGGGGGGTTCCCGATCATTTTTGGAGGAGTCCCATCCGTTTTTTTGGGGGGGGTCCCACCCATTTTTGGGGTGTCTTGCCCGTTTTCGGGTGGCCCCACCCATTTTTGGGGAGTCCTGATCGATTTTTGGGGGGTCCCATCCAGTTTTTGGGGGGGGGTTCCCACCCATTTTTGGGGGGTTCCCACCCATTTTTCGGGGGTCTCCCAATCATTTTGGGTGCTCCCCCCCATTTTTGGGACACCCCCCTCCTTTTTGGGGGGGCTCTCCCCCAGGACCCCCCAGGACCGTACCAAATGTTCTTTGGGGGGGGGTGGGTCCCATTTTGGGGTGGATTTTGGGGTTCCCCAAGGATTTTTTAGGGCGAAGGTCCCATTTTGGGGTGGATTTTGGGGTGTCTCGGATGATTTTTTAGGGTGGGGGAGGGGTCAGAGGTCCAGGACCCCCCTCAGACCCCTCCCCTTGCGCCCCTCCCCCCTCTGGAGCCGCTCCCACTCCCCCCGGTTCCTCCGGAACAGCTCCAACCCCAATTTCGGGCGACCCCGCGGCCGTGGGGGTCCCGTAACAGCTCCGGGAGTTGGGGGGCTGCAAAACAAAACCCCAAAATCACCCCAAAATGACCCAAAAAACCTCTTAAAACACCCCCAAAAAAACCTTAAAACCCCCCCCAAAATCACCCCAAAAAAAACCCTTAAAACCCCCCCAAAATCACCCCAAAAACCTTTAAAACCCCCCAAAATCACCCCAAAAACCCTTAAACCCCCCCCAAAATCACCCCCAAAAAACCCTTAAAACCCCCCCAAAAACCTTTAAAACCCCCCAAAATCACCCCAAAAACCCTTAAACCCCCCCAAATCACCCCAAAAAAAACCCTTAAAACCCCCCCAAAATCACCCCAAAAAAACCCTTAAACCCCCCCCAAAAAAACCCTAAAACCCCCCCAAAATCACCCCAAAAAAACCCTTAAACCCCCCCAAAATCACCCCAAAAAAACCCTTAAACCCCCCCCCAAAATCACCCCAAAAACCCTTAAACCCCCCCCAAAATCACCCCAAAAACCTTTAAAACCCCCCCCAAAATCACCCCAAAAAAACCCTTAAACCCCCCCCAAAATCACCCCAAAAACCCTTAAACCCCCCCAAAATCACCCCAAAAACCTTTAAAACCCCCCAAAATCACCCCAAAAACCTTCAAACCCCCCCAAAATCACCCCAAAAACCCTTAAACGCCCCCCAAAATCACCCCAAAAATCCTTAAAACCCCCCAAAATCACCCCAAAAACCCTTAAAACCCCCCAAAATCACCCCAAAAACCTTTAAAACCCCCCAAAATCACCCCAAAAATCCTAAACCCCCCCAA
Organism: Aphelocoma coerulescens; assembly: GCF_041296385.1. Taxonomy (NCBI): domain Eukaryota; kingdom Metazoa; phylum Chordata; class Aves; order Passeriformes; family Corvidae; genus Aphelocoma; species Aphelocoma coerulescens. Next base: position 23,659 of record NW_027183633.1, on the reverse strand, counting down.
AATCACCCCAAAAGTCCTTAAACCCCCCCCAAAATCACCCCAAAATCCCTTCGGGAGCCCCAAAACCTCCCCTGAACCCCCAGGAGGATCCCAAAGCCCCCCGGAAAAGTCCCCAAATCCCCCCAAAATCACCCCCAGAGCCCCCCAAATTCTCCCCAAATCCCTTCAGGACTCCCCCAACCCCCCCCAAATCCCTTCAGGACCCCCCAAATCCCCCCCAGAGCCCAAATCCCCCCTAAATCCGTTCAGGACCCCCCAAATCCTCCCCCAGACCCCAAAATCCTCCCCAGACCCCCCCCAAATCCCCCCATAAACTCCCCAAATCCCCCCTAAATCCCTTCAGGACCCCCCAAATCCTCCCAACCCCCCCAAAATCCCTTTAGGACCCCCCAAATCTCTTCAGGACCCCCCAAATCCCCCCAAGTCCCCCCAAATCCCTTCAGGACCCCCAAATCCCCCCCAAATCCCTTTAGGACCCCCCAAATCCTTCAGGACCCCCCAAATCCCCTCCAACCCCACCCAGACCCCCCCAAATCTCCCCCAAATCCCTTCAGGACCCCCCAAGTTCCCCCCAAAATCCTCCCCAACCCCCCCTCCAATCCCCCCCAGACCCCCAAAATCCCTTCAGGACCCCCCCAAATCCCTCCAACCCCTCCCAAATCCCCCCCAAATCCCTTGAGGACCCCCCAAATCCCTTCAGGACCCCCCCAAATCCCTCCAACCCTCCCAAACCCCCCCCAATCCCTTCAGGACCCCCCAAATCCCCCCAAATCCCTTCAGGACCCCCCAAATCCCCTCCAACCCCTCCCAAATCCCCCCCAAATCCCTTCAGGACCCCCAAAATCCCCCCCAAATCCCCCCAAATCGCGTCAGGACCCCCCCAAATCCCCTCCAACCCCTCCCAAATCCCCCCAAATCCCTTCAGGACCCCCCCAAATCCCCCCCAAATCCCTTCAGGACCCCCAAATCCCCCCAAATCCCTTCAGGACCCCCCAAATCCCCCCCAAATCCCTTCAGGACCCCCCCAAACCCCCCAAATCCCTTCAGGACCCCCCCAAATCCCCTCCAACCCCTCCCAAACCCCCCCAAATCCCTTCAGGACCCCCCCAAATCCCTCCAACCCCTCCCAAATCCCCCCAAATCCCTTCAGGCCCCCCCCAAATCCCCCCCCGGGGGTCCCGGACCCAGCTCGGCCGCCAGCCGCGCCCGCTGGGGGAGGGGGCTCCGTGCCCAGGCTGCGTCCAGCACGCGGCTCCCGCTGCGGTCCCGGGCCAGCGCTGGCCACTGACCCTGCGGGGAGGGCAACGGCTCAGGGCAACGGGCCCGAGGAGCCCTTGAGCCCCCAAAACCAAAGGGAGCACCCCAAAAACCAAAGGGAGCACCCCAGAAATCAAAGGAAGCACCCAAAAAATCAAAGGGAGCACCCCAAATATCAAAGGGAGCACCCGGAAATCAAAGGAAGCACCCCAAAAATCAAACAAAGCACCCCGAAAACCAAAGGAAGCACCCCAGAAATCAAAGGAAGTACCCCAAAAAACAAAGGAAGCACCCAAAAACCAAAGGAAGCACCCCAAAACCAAAGGAGCACCCAAAAACCAAAGGGAGCACCCGGAAATCAAAGGAAGCACCCCAAAAATCAAAGAAATCACCCCCAAAAATCAAAGGAAGCACCCCAAAATCAAAGAAATCAGCCCAAAAACCAAAGGAAGCACCCCAAAAATCAAAGGAAGCACCCCAAAAACCAAAGGAAGCACCCCGAAATCTAAGAAACTACCCCAAAAATCAAAGAAATCACCCCAAAAAACAAAGAAACCGCCCAAAAATCAAAGGAAGCACCCAAAAATCAAAGAAAGCACCCAAAAAACCAAAGGAAGCACCCCAAAAATCAAAGAAATCACCCCAAAAATCAAAGGAAGTACCCCAAAAACAAAGGAAGCACCCCAAAAAACAAAGGAAGCACCCAAAAACCAAAGGAAGCACCCCGAAATCTAAGAAATTACCCCAAAAATCAAAGGAAGCACCCCAAAAACCAAAGGGAACACCCCAAATATCAAAGGGAGCACCCCAAAAACCACCAAAAGCTCCCCAAAAATCCAAGGAACCACCCCAAAATCCCTTAAACCGCCCCAAAATCAAAGGAAGCACCCCAAAATCAAAGGAAGCACCCCAAAATCAAAGAAATCAGCCCAAAACCAAAGGAAGCACCCCGAAATCTAAGAAATTACCCCAAGAAACAAAGAAATCCCCCCAAAAATCAAAGGAAGCACCCCAAAAAATTCCTTAAATGGCCCCAAAATCAAAGAAAGCACCCCAAAGTCAAAGGAAGCACCCCAAAATCCCTTAAACGGCCCAAAAAATCAAAGGAAGCACCCAAAAATCAAAGGAAGCACCCCAAAAATCAAAGGAAGCACCCCAGAAATCCCTTAAACCACCCCCAAAATCAAAGAAACCGCCCCAAAAATCAAAGAAATCAAAGAAATCAAAGAAATCACCCCAAAAATCCCTTAAACCGCCCCAAAATCCTCCCTAAAACACCAAAACCACCCCAAAATCCCTTAAAATGCCCCAAAAAACCCTTAAGCCACCCCAAAATCAAAGAAATCACCCCAAAATTCAAAGAAACCACCCCAAAATCCCCCCTAAAACACCAAAACCACCCCAAAAATCCCTTAAACCACCCCAAAATCAAAGAAATCACCTCAAAAATCCCTTAAATGGCCCCCAAATACCCCAAAAATGCCCCAAAATCCCCCCAAAACCACCAAAACCACCCCAAAATTCCTTACACTGCCCCAAAAATCCCCAAAATCGCCACCAAACCCCAACATCCCCCCTCAGACCCCCAAATCCCCCCCAGGTCCCCCAAAAATCCTCTCCGACCCCAAAAATCGCCACCAAATCCCCCAAAATCCTCCCCCAAACCCCCCCAAATCCTCCCAAAATCGGCCCCAGACCCCCAACTCGCCCCAAAACCACCCCAAACCCCAAAATCCCCCCCAGATCCCCCCAAATCCTCCCGACCCCCAAAATCACCACCAAATCCCCCAAAATCCTCCCCCAAATCCCCCAAAATCACACCCAGACCCCCCCCAAATCACCCCGAAACCCAAAATCCTCCCCAGAACCCCCAAATCCCCCAAAATCCCCTCCAGACCCCCCAAAATCGCCCCCAAATCCCCCAAAATTCTCCCCCAGACCACCCCAAATGCCCCAAAATCGCTCTTCAGACCCCCAAAATCCCCCAAAACCTCCCCAAATACCCCAAAATCCTCCCCCAACCTCCCAAAATCACCCCCAAACCCCAAAATCCTCCCCCAAATCCCCCTAAATCCCCCCCAGACCCCCCCCAAATCTCCTGACCCCAAAATCGCCACCAAATCCCCCAAAATCCTCCCCAGACTCCCCAAATCCCCCAAAATCCCCCAAAATCATCTCCAGAGACCCCCAAAATCATCTCCAGACCCTCAAAATCACCCCAAATGCCAAAATCCTCCCCCAAATCCCCCCTCAGACCCCCAAATCCCCCAAAATTCTCCCAAAATCCCCCAAAATCCCCCCCAGAGCCCCCCAAAATCCTCCCCCAGACCCCTAAAACCTCCCCAAATCCCTCAAAATCCCCCAAAACCTCCCCCAAATCCCCCAAAATCCTCCCCAGACCCCCCCAAATCACCCCGAAACCCCCAAATCCTCCCCCAAATCCCCCAAAATCCTCCCCAGACCCCCAAACCCCACCCAGACCCCCAAAATCCTCCCCAAATCCCCCCTCAGACCCCCCCAAATCCTCCTGACCCCCAAAATCGCCACCAAATCCCCCAAATCCTCCCCCAGGACCCCCCCAAATCCCCCCTCAGACCCCCAAATTCGCCCCCAAAGCCCCAAATCCCCCCAAATTCTCCCCAAATCCCCCAAAATCCCCCCCAGACCCCCCAAAATTCTCTCCCAAATCCCCCAAAATCCCCCCCAGACCCCCCAAAATTCTCCCCAAATCCCCCAAAATCCTCCCCCGACCCCCAAAATCGCCCCCAAATCCCCCAAAGTTCTCCCCCAAATTCCCCAAAATTCTCCCCCAAAACCACCCCCAAACCCCCAAATCCCCCCAAATTCTCCCCAAATCCCCCCCAAAATCACACCCAGACCCCTCAAATCACCCCGAAACCCCAAAATCCTCCCCCAAATCCTCCAAAATCCTCCCCCGACTCCCAAAATCGCCCCCAAATCCCCAAAGTTCTCCCCCAAATCCCCCAAATTCTCCCCCAAATCCCCCCAAATCCCCCCCTCAGACCCCCAAAATCGCCCCCAGACCCCCAAATCCTCCAAAATTCTCCCCAAATCCCCCAAATCACACCCAGACCCCCCCAAAATCGCCCCCAAACCCCAAAATCCCCCAAAATTCTCCCAAAAACCAAAACCACCCAACACCCCAAAACCACCCCCAAATCCCCCAAAATCGCCACCAAACCCCAAAATCCTCCCCCAAAATCTCCCCCAGACTCCCCCAAATTCCCCTCAGACCCCCAAATTCTCCCCGAACCCCCAAATCCCCCAAAATTCTCCCCAAATCCCCCAAAATCACACCCAGACCCCCCAAATTCTCCCCAAATCCCCCCAAATCCCCCCAAGACCCCCCAAAATCGCCCCAAATCCCAAAATCGCCACCAAACCCCAAAATTCTCCCCAAAATCCTCCCCCAGACCCCCCCAAATCCCCCCTCAGCCCCCAAATTCGCCCCCAAAGCCCCAAATCCCCCCAAAATCGGAATTTCGACCCTAAAAATGGCGCTTTTTTTGCCCAAAACCCACGATTTTCACCCCAAAACCCCAACTCGACCCCCAAAAATGGAGTTTCGAGCCTGAAAATCACATTTTTTTGCCCAAAATCCGTGATTTTCACCCCAAAACCCCAATTTAGATGCCAAAACCACAATTTCGACCCTAAAAATCGCATTTTTTTGCCCAAAACTCGGGATTTTCACCCCAAAACCCCAACTCGGCCCCCAAAAATGGAATTTCCAGCCTGAAATTCACATTTTTTTGCCCAAAACCCAGGATTTTCACCCCAAAACCCCGACTTATTCCCACAAAAACAACTTCCACCCAGAAAAATCGCATTATTTTGCCCCAAAACTGCTGTTTTTCACCCCAAAACCCCAAATCCCCATTTCCACCCCAAAAAATCACATTTTTTTGCCCAAAACCCGCGATTTTCACCCCAAAACCCCAAAACCCTATTTCCACCAAAAAAATCGCTATTTTTTGCCCAAAACTGGGGATTTTCACCCCAAAACCCCGACTTATTCCCACAAACACAACTTCCACCCAAAAAAAATCACATTTTTTTGCCCAAAGCCCCTGATTTTCACCCCAAAACCTCAAAACCCCATTTCCACCCTAAAAATCGCATTTTTTTGCCCAAAACCCAGGATTTTCACCCCAAAACCCCAACTTAGATGCCAAAACCACAATTTCAACCCTAAAACCACATTTTTTTTTTGCCCAAAACCCGCCATTTTCACCCCAAAACCCCAATGTAGCCCCAAAAACCCAAATTTCCACCCTCAAATCGCATTTTTTTTGCCCAAAACTGCTGTTTTTCACCCCAAAACCCCATTTCCACCCCGAAAAATCACATTTCTTTGCCCAAAACTCGGGATTTTCACCCCAGAACCACAACTCGGCCCCCAAAAATGGAATTCCCACCAAAAAACCGCATTTTTTTGCCTAAAATTGCTGATTTTAACCCCAAACCCCCAACTTAAATGCCAAAACCACAATTTCAACCCCAAAACCACATTTTCTTCCCCAAAACTGCTGTTTTTCACCCCAAAACCCCAAAACCCCATTTCCACCCTAAAAATCGCATTTTTTTGCCGAAAACCCGGGATTTTCACCCCAAAACCCCCAAACCCCATTTCCACCCAGAAAAATCGCATTTTTTTCCCGTTTTTTTCCCGTTTTTTCCCCAAATCCCAGGAATTCCAGGAATTCCCAGGTGGGGGTGGGGGAGGGGTACCTGGAGCTTGCGGAGGAGGCGGCGCCGGGCGGGGGAGGGGCCGCGGGGGGACCCCAGGAGGGCCCCGAGAGCCCCAATTCCCACCCCAAACAAATCCCAGCTGCTTTTTGCCCAAAACCCACGATTTTCACCCCAAAACCCCAATTTAGATGCCAAAACCACAATTTCGACCCTAAAAATCGCATTTTTTTGCCCAAAACTCGGGATTTTCACCCCAAAACCCCAACTCGGCCCCCAAAAATGGAATTTCCAGCCTGAAATTCACATTTTTTTGCCCAAAACCCAGGATTTTCACCCCAAAACCCCATTTCCACCAAAAAAATCACATATTTTTGCCCAAAACTGGGGATTTTCACCTCAAAACCCCAATTTAACCCCCACAAACACAATTTCCACCCAGAAAAGTCAGATTTCTTTGCCCAAAACCCGGGATTTTCACCCCAAAACCCCAAATCCCCATTTCCACCCCAAAAAATCACATTTTTTTGCCCAAAACCCAGGATTTTCACCCCAAAACCCCAACTTATTCCCACAAACACAACTTCCACCCAAAAAAATCACATTTTTTTTGCCCAAAACTGGGATTTTCACCCCAAAACCCCCAAACCCCATTTCCACCCCAAAAAATCACATTTTTTTGCCCAAAACTGCCGATTTTCACCCCAAAACCTCAAAACCCCATTTCCACCCTAAAAATCGCGGTTTTTTGCCCAAAACCCAGGATTTTCACCCCAAAACCCCAACTTAGATGCCAAAACCACAATTTCAACCCTAAAACCACATTTTTTTTTTGCCCAAAACCCGGGATTTTCACCCCAAAACCCCAAAACCCCATTTCCACCCAGAAAAATCGCATTTTTTCCCCGTTTTTTCCCCAAATCCCAGGAATTCCAGGAATTCCCAGGTGGGGGTGGGGGAGGGGTACCTGGAGCTTGCGGAGGAGGCGGCGCCGGGCGGGGGAGGGGCCGCGGGGGGACCCCAGGAGGGCCCCGAGAGCCCCAATTCCCACCCCAAACAAATCCCAGCTGCTTTTTGCCCAAAACCCACGATTTTCACCCCAAAACCCCAATTTAGATGCCAAAACCACAATTTCGACCCTAAAAATCGCATTTTTTTGCCCAAAACCCGCGATTTTCACCCCAAAACCCCAAAACCCCATTTCCACCCAAAAAAATCGCATTTTTTTGTCCAAAACTGCTGATTTTCAGCCCAAAAACCCAATGTAGCCCCAGAAACAGAATTTCAACCCTAAAATCACGTTTTTTTGCCCAAACCCCCTGATTTTCACCCCAAAACCCCCAAACCCCATTTCCACCCTAAAAATCGCATTTTTTTGCCCAAAACCCAGGATTTTCACCCCAAAACCCCAACTCAGCCCCAGGAACTGAATTTTGACGCTAAAAATCGCATTTTTTTGCCCAAAACTGCCGATTTTCACCCCAAAACCCCCAAACCCCATTTCCACCCCGAAAAATCACATTTTTTTCCCGTTTTTTCCCGTTTTTTCCCCAAATCCCGGGAATTGGGGGGTGGGGGTGGGGGAGGGGTACCTGGAGCTTGCGGAGGAGGCGGCGCCGGGCGGGGGAGGGGACGCGGGGGGACCCCAGGAGGGCGTCCCAGACGCGGCTCCCGGGGGGGCTCCGGGCCAGGGCCAGCAGGGCCGGGGGGGGCTGAGCCCCCAGGGAGCCCCAAATTGGGGAGGGGTCCCCGAAATGCAGGAGGTGCTGCAGGGCCAGGGAGCCCCAGAGAGTGGGGGAGGGGAGGGGGGGCTGGGGGGAGGGGAAGGGGGGGGGAATGGGGGGAAAAAATGGGGAGAATGGGAAAAATGAATGGGAAAATGGGGGGGGAAAGGGGGGGAAATAAATGGGAAAAAATGGGGGAAAAAGGGGGGAAATGGGGGGAAAATGGGAGAAAAAAATCGGAAAAAAGGGGGGAAAAAGGGGGTGAAAAAGGGAGAAAAGAAATGGGAAAAAAGGGGGGAAAAGGGGGGAAATGGAGGAAATAAATGGGGAAAAAGGGGGGGAAAAGTGAATGGAAAAAAAGGGGGGAAAAATGGGAAAAAATGGGGGAAAAGGAAAAATAAGTGGAAAAAAAGGGGGGAAAAAGGGGATGAAAATGGGGGGAAAAGGGGAGAAAAAAATGGGAAAAAAGGGGGGAAAAAAGGAGGGAAAAGGGGAAAATAAATGGAAAAAAAGGGGGGGAAAGGGGGGAAAATAAATGGGAAAAAAGGGGGGGAAATGGGGGAAAATAAATGGGAAAAAAGGGGGGGAAAAAGAGAAGAAAAGGAGAAAAAAAGGGAGAAATAAATGGGGAAAAAAGGGGGAAAAAGAGAACAAAGGGAAAAAAGAGAAAAAAGGGGAAAAAGGGGAGAAAAGGAGGAAAAAAGGGGGGAAAAAGGGAGAAATAAATGTGGAAAACAGGAGGGAAAAGAAGGAAAAAAGGGGGGGGAAAAGGGGAAAAATGAGGGGAAAATGGGAAAAAATAGAGGAAAATGAGAAAAATAAATGAAAAAAAGAGAGAAAAAGGAGGAAAAAAGGGGGAAAATGGGGAAAAAAAGGGGAAATTTGGGGGGGGGACAAACGGGGGGAAATGGGGAAAAAAGGGAGGGAAAAGGGGTAAAAAAAAACAGGAAAAAAGGGGAAAACCGGGGAAATTTTCGATATAAAAACGGGGGAAAAGGCGGGAGAAGAGGAGGCACGCGCAAGCCCCGCCCCCTTGCAGCAAGCCACGCCCCCTCATCCCCAAGCCCCGCCCCCTGCCCAGCAAGCCCCGCCCCCTCCCCTCCAAGCCCCGCCCCCTCCTTCCCAAGCCCCGGCCCCTCCCGGCCAGCCAGGCCCGCTCAGCGCAAGCCCCGCCCCCTCCCCAAAACCCCGCCTAAGCCCCGCCCCCGCCCAAGCCACGCCCCTCGCCAAGCCCCTCCCCCTCCCCCCAAGCCCCGCCCCCTCCTCCCCGCCTCTCCCCCACAGACCCCGGCCCCTCCTGCCCTTTTATACCCGGGCCCTCCCTTAAGCCACGCCCACTGTTCCATAAGCCCCGCCCATTTCCCCAGCGTCATAATGGGGGCGTGGCCTCAAAGGTGGGATGGGGTGGGGTGGGGGCGTGGCTTTGACGTCACAATAGGGGCGTGGTTTGGTGCAGAAGTGGGCGTGGCCAACAAAAGGGGAGGGGCTTGGGGGTCTGAGAAGTGGGCGGGGCTTAATGAGGGGGCGTGGCCTGAAATTTGGGTAGGGGTTGGGGTGGGGGAGGGGCTTTGGGATGCTAATAGGGGACGTGGCTTGGGGGAGGGGGTGGGGCCAGAGTTTTGGGTCAGGGCGTGGCTTTGGGATGCTAATGAGGGACAGGAGTTAATGAGGGGGTGTGGCCTAAAATTTGGGTAAGGTTTGGGTCAGGGCGGGGCTTCGGGATGCTAATGAGGGACAGGAGTTAATGAGGGGGTGTGGCCGGAATTTTGGGTGGGGTTTGGGTGGGGGAGGGGCTTTGGGATGCTAATAAGGGGTGGGGCTTAACGGGGGCGTGGCCAAGCAGAGCAGGAAGTTCCTTTAAATGGGGGTGTGGCTTAGCCAAAAAGGGGCGGGGTTCAGCCCCAAAAGGGGCGTGGCTTAACCCCAAAAGGGGCGTGGCTTGGCCCCAAAAGGGGCGTGGCTTAGCCCCAAAAGGGGCGTGGCTTAGCCCAAAAAGGGGCGTGGCTTAGCCCCAAAAAGGGGCGGGGTTCAGCCCCAAAAGAGGCGTGGCATAGCCCCCAGAAGGGGGGGGACAAACGGGGGGAAAATGGGGAAAAAAGGGAGGGAAAAGGGGTAAAAAAAAACAGGAAAAAAGGGGAAAAACGGGGAAATTTTCGATATAAAAACGGGGGAAAAGGCGGGAGAAGAGGAGGCACGCGCAAGCCCCGCCCCCTTGCAGCAAGCCCCGCCCCCTCATCCCCAAGCCCCGCCCCCTGCCCAGCAAGCCACGCCCCCTCCCCTCCAAGCCCCGCCCCCTCCTTCCCAAGCCCCGGCCCCTCCCGGCCAGCCAGGCCCGCTCAGCGCAAGCCCCGCCCCCTCCCCAAAACCCCGCCTAATCCCCGCCCCCGCCCTAAGCCACGCCCCTCGCTAAGCCCCTCCCCCTCCCCCCAAGCCCCGCCCCCTCCTCCCCGCCTCTCCCCCACAGACCCCGGCCCCTCCTGCCCTTTTATACCCGGGCCCTCCCTTAAGCCCCGCCCACTGTTCCATAAGCCCCGCCCATTTCCCCAGCGTCATAATGGGGGCGTGGCCTCAAAGGTGGGATTGGTTGGGGGTGGGGGCGTGGCTTTGACGTCACAATAGGGGCGTGGTTTGGTGCAGAAGTGGGCGTGGCCAACAAAAGGGGAGGGGCTTGAGGGTCTGAGAAGTGGGCGGGGCTTAATGAGGGGGCGTGGCCTGAAATTTGGGTAGGGGTTGGGGTGGGGGAGGGGCTTTGGGATGCTAATAGGGGACGTGGCTGGGGGGAGGGGGTGGGGCCAGAGTTTTGGGTCAGGGCGTGGCTTTGGGATGCTAATGAGGGACAGGAGTTAATGAGGGGGTGTGGCCGGAATTTTGGGTGGGGTTTGGGTGGGGGAGGGGCTTTGGGATGCTAATAAGGGGTGGGGCTTAACGGGGGCGTGGCCAAGCAGAGCAGGAAGTTCCTTTTAAACGGGGGTGCGGCTTAGCCAAAAAGGGGCGGGGTTCAGCCCCAAAAGGGGCGTGGCTTAGCCCCAAAAGGGGCGTGGCTTAGCCCAAAAAGGGGCGCGGCTTAGCCCAAAAAGGGGCGGGGTTCAGCCCCAAAAGAGGCGTGGCTTAGGCCCCAAAAGGGGGGGGACAAACGGGGGGAAAATGGGGAAAAAAGGGAGGGAAAAGGGGTAAAAAAAACAGGAAAAAAGGGGAAAAACGGGGAAATTTTCGATATAAAAACGGGGGAAAAGGTGGGAGAAGAGGAGGCACGCGCAAGCCCCGCCCCCTTGCAGCAAGCCCCGCCCCCTCATCCCCAAGCCCCGCCCCCCTGCCCAGCAAGCCCCGCCCCCTCCCCTCCAAGCCCCGCCCCCTCCTTCCCAAGCCCCGGCCCCTCCCGGCCAGCCAGGCCCGCTCAGCGCAAGCCCCGCCCCCTCCCCAAAACCCCGCCTAAGCCCCGCCCCCGCCCTAAGCCACGCCCCTCGCTAAGCCCCTCCCCCTCCCCCCAAGCCCCGCCCCCTCCTCCCCGCCTCTCCCCCACAGACCCCGGCCCCTCCTGCCCTTTTATACCCGGGCCCTCCCTTAAGCCACGCCCACTGTTCCATAAGCCCCGCCCATTTCCCCAGCGTCATAATGGGGGCGTGGCCTGAAAGGTGGGATGGGGTGGGGTGGGGGCGTGGCTTTGACGTCACAATAGGGGCGTGGTTTGGTGCAGAAGTGGGCGTGGCCAACAAAAGGGGAGGGGCTTGGGGGTCTGAGAAGTGGGCGGGGCTTAATGAGGGGGCGTGGCCTGAAATTTGGGTAGGGGTTGGGGTGGGGGAGGGGCTTTGGGATGCTAATAGGGGACGTGGCTGGGGGGAGGGGGTGGGGCCAGAGTTTTGGGTCAGGGCGTGGCTTTGGGATGCTAATGAGGGACAGGAATTAATGAGGGGGTGTGGCCTAAAATTTGGGTAAGGTTTGGGCCAGGGCGTGGCTTTGGGATGCTAATGAGGGACAGGAGTTAATGAGGGGGTGTGGCCGGAATTTTGGGTGGGGTTTGGGTGGGGGAGGGGCTTTTGGGATGCTAATAAGGGGTGGGGCTTAACGGGGGCGTGGCCAAGCAGAGCAGGAAGTTCCTTTTAAATGGGGGTGCGGCTTAGCCAAAAAGGGGCGGGGTTCAGCCCCGAAAGGGGCGTGGCTTAGCCCAAAAAGGGGCGCGGCTTAGCCCCAAAAAGGGGCGGGGTTCAGCCCCAAAAGAGGCGTGGCGTAGCCCCCAAAAGGGGGGGGACAAACGGGGGGAAAATGGGGAAAAAAGGGAGGGAAAAGGGGTAAAAAAAACAGGAAAAAAGGGGAAAAACGGGGAAATTTTCGATATAAAAATGGGGGAAAAGGCGGGAGAAGAGGAGGCACGCGCAAGCCCCGCCCCCTTGCAGCAAGCCCCGCCCCCTCATCCCCAAGCCCCGCCCCCTGCCCAGCAAGCCCCGCCCCCTCCCCTCCAAGCCCCGCCCCCTCCTTCCCAAGCCCCGCCCCCTCCCGGCCAGCCAGGCCCGCTCAGCGCAAGCCCCGCCCCCTCCCCAAAACCCCGCCTAAGCCCCGCCCCCGCCCTAAGCCACGCCCCTCGCCAAGCCCCTCCCCCTCCCCCCAAGCCCCGCCCCCTCCTCCCCGCCTCTCCCCCACAGACCCCGGCCCCTCCTGCCCTTTTATACCCGGGCCCTCCCTTAAGCCACGCCCACTGTTCCATAAGCCCCGCCCATTTCCCCAGCGTCATAATGGGGGCGTGGCCTGAAAGGTGGGATGGGGTGGGGGCGTGGCTTTGACGTCACAATGGGGGCGTGGTTTGGTGCAGAAGTGGGCGTGGCCAACGAAAGGGGAGGGGCTTGGGGGTCTGAGAAGTGGGCGGGGCTTAATGAGGGGGCGTGGCCTGAAATTTGGGTAGGGGTTGGGGTGGGGGAGGGGCTTTGGGATGCTAATAGGGGACGTGGCTGGGGGGAGGGGGTGGGGCCAGAGTTTGGGGTCAGGGCGTGGCTTTGGGATGCTAATGAGGGACAGGAATTAATGAGGGGGTGTGGCCTAAAATTTGGGTAAGGTTTGGGTCAGGGCGTGGCTTTGGGATGCTAATGAGGGACAGGAGTTAATGAGGGGGTGCGGCCGGAATTTTGGGTGGGGTTTGGGTGGGGGAGGGGCTTTGGGATGCTAATAAGGGGTGGGGCTTAACAGGGGCGTGGCCAAGCAGAGCAGGAAGTTCCTTTTAAATGGGGGTGCGGCTTAGCCAAAAAGGGGCGGGGTTCAGCCCCAAAAGGGGCGTGGCTTAGCCCCAAAAAGGGGCGTGGCTTAGCCCCCAAAAGGGGGCGTGGCTTAGCCCCAAAAGGGGGGGGGACAAACGGGGGGAAAATGGGGAAAAAAGGGAGGGAAAAGGGGTAAAAAAAACAGGAAAAAAGGGGAAAAACGGGGAAATTTTCGATATAAAAACGGGGGAAAAGGCGGGAGAAGAGGAGGCACGCGCAAGCCCCGCCCCCTTGCAGCAAGCCCCGCCCCCTCATCCCCAAGCCCCGCCCCCTGCCCAGCAAGCCCCGCCCCCTCCCCTCCAAGCCCCGCCCCCTCCTTCCCAAGCCCCGGCCCCTCCCGGCCAGCCAGGCCCGCTCAGCGCAAGCCCCGCCCCCTCCCCAAAACCCCGCCTAAGCCCCGCCCCCGCCCAAGCCACGCCCCTCGCCAAGCCCCTCCCCCTCCCCCCAAGCCCCGCCCCCTCCTCCCCGCCTCTCCCCCACAGACCCCGGCCCCTCCTGCCCTTTTATACCCGGGCCCTCCCTTAAGCCCCGCCCACTGTTCCATAAGCCCCGCCCATTTCCCCAGCGTCATAATGGGGGCGTGGCCTGAAAGGTGGGATGGGGTGGGGTGGGGGCGTGGCGTTGACGTCACAATAGGGGCGTGGTTTGGTGCAGAAGTGGGCGTGGCCAACAAAAGGGGAGGGGCTTGGGGGTCTGAGAAGTGGGCGGGGCTTAACGAGGGGGCGTGGCCTGAAATTTGGGTAGGGGTTGGGGTGGGGGAGGGGCTTTGGGATGCTAATAGGGGACGTGGCTGGGGGGAGGGGGTGGGGCCAGAGTTTGGGGTCAGGGCGTGGCTTTGGGATGCTAATGAGGGACAGGAATTAATGAGGGGGTGTGGCCTAAAATTTGGGTAAGGTTTGGGTCAGGGCGTGGCTTTGGGATGCTAATGAGGGACAGGAGTTAATGAGGGGGTGCGGCCGGAATTTTGGGTGGGGTTTGGGTGGGGGAGGGGCTTTGGGATGCTAATAAGGGGTGGGGCTTAACGGGGGCGTGGCCAAGCAGAGCAGGAAGTTCCTTTTAAATGGGGGTGCGGCTTAGCCAAAAAGGGGCGGGGTTCAGCCCCAAAAGGGGCGTGGCTTAGCCCCAAAAAGGGGCGTGGCTTAGCCCCCAAAAGGGGGCGTGGCTTAGCCCCAAAAGGGGGGGGGACAAACGGGGGGAAAATGGGGAAAAAAGGGAGGGAAAAGGGGTAAAAAAAACAGGAAAAAAGGGGAAAAACGGGGAAATTTTCGATATAAAAACGGGGGAAAAGGCGGGAGAAGAGGAGGCACGCGCAAGCCCCGCCCCCTTGCAGCAAGCCCCGCCCCCTCATCCCCAAGCCCCGCCCCCTGCCCAGCAAGCCCCGCCCCCTCCCCTCCAAGCCCCGCCCCCTCCTTCCCAAGCCCCGGCCCCTCCCGGCCAGCCAGGCCCGCTCAGCGCAAGCCCCGCCCCCTCCCCAAAACCCCGCCTAAGCCCCGCCCCCGCCCAAGCCACGCCCCTCGCCAAGCCCCTCCCCCTCCCCCCAAGCCCCGCCCCCTCCTCCCCGCCTCTCCCCCACAGACCCCGGCCCCTCCTGCCCTTTTATACCCGGGCCCTCCCTTAAGCCCCGCCCACTGTTCCATAAGCCCCGCCCATTTCCCCAGCGTCATAATGGGGGCGTGGCCTGAAAGGTGGGATGGGGTGGGGTGGGGGCGTGGCGTTGACGTCACAATAGGGGCGTGGTTTGGTGCAGAAGTGGGCGTGGCCAACAAAAGGGGAGGGGCTTGGGGGTCTGAGAAGTGGGCGGGGCTTAACGAGGGGGCGTGGCCTGAAATTTGGGTAGGGGTTGGGGTGGGGGAGGGGCTTTGGGATGCTAATAGGGGACGTGGCTTGGGGGAGGGGGTGGGGCCAGAGTTTTGGGTCAGGGCGTGGCTTTGGGATGCTAATGAGGGACAGGAATTAATGAGGGGGTGTGGCCTAAAATTTGGGTAAGGTTTGGGTCAGGGCGTGGCTTTGGGATGCTAATGAGGGACAGGAGTTAATGAGGGGGTGTGGCCGGAATTTTGGGTGGGGTTTGGGTGGGGGAGGGGCTTTGGGATGCTAATAAGGGGTGGGGCTTAACGGGGGCGTGGCCAAGCAGAGCAGGAAGTTCCTTTTAAATGGGGGTGCGGCTTAGCCAAAAAGGGGCGGGGTTCAGCCCCGAAAGGGGCGTGGCTTAGCCCCAAACGGGGCGTGGCTTAGCCCAAAAGGGGCGTGGCTTAGCCCCAAAAGGGGCACGGCTTAGCCCCAAAAGGAGCGTGGCTTAGCCCAAAAAGGGGCGTGGCTTAGCCCCAAAAAGGGGCGGGGTTCAGCCCCAAAAGAGGCGTGGCGTAGCCCCCAAAAGGGGGGGCACAAACGGGGGGAAAATGGGGAAAAAAGGGAGGGAAAAGGGGTAAAAAAAACAGGAAAAAAGGGGAAAAACGGGGAAATTTTCGATATAAAAACGGGGGAAAAGGCGGGAGAAGAGGAGGCACGCGCAAGCCCCGCCCCCTTGCAGCAAGCCCCGCCCCCTCATCCCCAAGCCCCGCCCCCTGCCCAGCAAGCCCCGCCCCCTCCCCTCCAAGCCCCGCCCCCTCCTTCCCAAGCCCCGGCCCCTCCCGGCCAGCCAGGCCCGCTCAGCGCAAGCCCCGCCCCCTCCCCAAAACCCCGCCTAAGCCCCGCCCCCGCCCAAGCCACGCCCCTCGCCAAGCCCCTCCCCCCTCCCCCCCAAGCCCCGCCCCCTCCTCCCCGCCTCTCCCCCACAGACCCCGGCCCCTCCTGCCCTTTTATACCCGGGCCCTCCCTTAAGCCCCGCCCACTGTTCCATAAGCCCCGCCCATTTCCCCAGCGTCATAATGGGGGCGTGGCCTGAAAGGTGGGGTGGGGTGGGGGCATGGCTTTGACGTCACAATAGGGGCGTGGTTTGGTGCAGAAGTGGGCGTGGCCAACAAAAGGGAGGGGCTTGGGGGTCTGAGAAGTGGGCGGGGCTTAATGAGGGGGCGTGGCCTGAAATTTGGGTAGGGGTTGGGGTGGGGGAGGGGCTTTGGGATGCTAATAGGGGACGTGGCTTGGGGGAGGGGGTGGGGCCAGAGTTTTGGGTCAGGGCGTGGCTTTGGGATGCTAATGAGGGACAGGAATTAATGAGGGGGTGTGGCCTAAAATTTGGGTAAGGCTTGGGTCAGGGCGTGGCTTTGGGATGCTAATGAGGGACAGGAGTTAATGAGGGGGTGTGGCCGGAATTTTGGGTGGGGTTTGGGTGGGGGAGGGGCTTTGGGATGCTAATAAGGGGTGGGGCTTAACGGGGGCGTGGCCAAGCAGAGCAGGAAGTTCCTTTTAAATGGGGG
Organism: Aphelocoma coerulescens; assembly: GCF_041296385.1. Taxonomy (NCBI): domain Eukaryota; kingdom Metazoa; phylum Chordata; class Aves; order Passeriformes; family Corvidae; genus Aphelocoma; species Aphelocoma coerulescens. The sequence goes on along the minus strand of NW_027183633.1, from coordinate 7,369 downwards.
TGCGGCTTAGCCCCAAAAGGGGCGTGGCTTAGCCCAAAAAGGGGCGTGGCTTAGCCAAAAAAGGGGCGCGGCTTAGCCCCAAAAAGGGGCGGGGTTCAGCCCCAAAAGAGGCGTGGCGTAGCCCCCAAAAGGGGGGGGACAAACGGGGGGAAAATGGGGAAAAAAGGGAGGGAAAAGGGGTAAAAAAAACAGGAGAAAAGGGGAAAAACGGGGAAATTTTCGATATAAAAACGGGGGAAAAGGCGGGAGAAGAGGAGGCACGCGCAAGCCCCGCCCCCTTGCAGCAAGCCCCGCCCCCTCATCCCCAAGCCCCGCCCCCCTGCCCAGCAAGCCCCGCCCCCTCCCCTCCAAGCCCCGCCCCCTCCTTCCCAAGCCCCGGCCCCTCCCGGCCAGCCAGGCCCGCTCAGCGCAAGCCCCGCCCCCTCCCCAAAACCCCGCCTAAGCCCCGCCCCCGCCCCAGCCACGCCCCTCGCTAAGCCCCTCCCCCTCCCCCCAAGCCCCGCCCCCTCCTCCCCGCCTCTCCCCCACAGACCCCGGCCCCTCCTGCCCTTTTATACCCGGGCCCTCCCTTAAGCCACGCCCACTGTTCCATAAGCCCCGCCCCTTTCCCCTTAAGCCCCGCCCCCTTTCCCACTTAAGCACCGCCCACTTTTCCCCCTTAAGCCCCGCACACTTTTCCATAAACCCCGCCCACTTTTCCATAAGCCCCGCCCCTTCCCCCTTAAGCCCAGCCTACTTCCCCCTTAAGCCCCGCCCCCTTTTCCCCTTAAGCCCAGCCTACTTTTCCCATAAACCCCGCCCACTTTCCCCTTAAGCCCAGCCTACTTTCCCCCTTAAGCCCCGCCCACTTTCCCCCTTAAGCCCCGCCCCCTTTACCTCAGGCTCCTCCCCCAGGGGGCGGAGCTGGGCCAGGGCTGTGATGCAATGGGGGTGCTTGGGCGGGGCCCAGCACCGCAAGGCCTGATGGGAAAAAAATTAGGCGTGGCTTAAAGGGGGGGCGGGGCTTGGGGTAGAAGTGGGCGGGGCCAAGGAAAGGGTGGGGCTTGGGGGTCTGAGAAGTGGGCGGGGCTTAATGAGGGGGTGTGGCCTGGAATTTGGGTGGGGGCGGGGCTTTGATGTCATAATGGGGGGGCGTGGCCTGGAATTCAGGTGGGGTTTAGGTGGGGGCGCGGCTTTGACGTCATAATAGGGGCGTGGCTTGGGGCAGAAGGGGCGTGGCCAAGGAATGGGAGGGGCTTGGGGGCCTGAGAAGTGGGCGGGGCTTAATGAGGGGGCGTGGCCTGAAATTTGGGTGGGGTTTGGGTGGGGGCGGGGCTTTGGAATGCAAATAGGAGGCGCGGCTGATGAGGGGGTGTGGCCTGAAATTTGGGTGGGTTTGGGTGGGGGCGTGGCTTTGGGATGCTAATAAGGGGCAGGGCTTAATGAGGGGGCGTGGCCTGAAATTTGGGTAGGGGTTGGGGTGGGGGCGGGGCTTTGGGATGCTAATAAGGGGCAGGGCTTAATGAGGGGGTGTGGCCTGAAATTTGGGTGCGTTGGGGTTGGGGCGTGGCTTTTGGATGCTAATGGGGGTGTGGGTTGGGCAGGGGGTGTGGCCTAAAATTTGGGTGGGGTTTGGGGTGGGGGCGTGGCTTTGGGATGCTAATGGGGGACAGGACTTAATGAGGGGGTGTGGCCTGAAATTTGGGTGTCGTTTCAGGTGGGGGTGGGGCTTTGGGATGCTAATAGGGGGTGGGGCTTGAAATGGGGTGGGGTTGGGGTGGGGGCGTGGCTTTGGGATGCTAATAAGGGGTGTGGCTTAACGGGGGGGTGTGGCCAAGCAGAGCAGGAAGTTCTTTTGGAATGGGGGTGTGGCTTAGCCAACAAGGGGCGGGGTTTAGCCCCAAAAAGGGGCGGGGTTTAGCCCCAAAAGGGGCGTGGCTTAGCCCCAAAAAGGGCGGGTTTTAGGCCCAAAAGGGGGCGTGGCTTAGCCAAAAACGTGGCGTGGCTTAGCCAAAAAGGGGCATGGCGTAACCCCCAAAAGTGCGTGGGTTAGCCCCAAAAGGGCCGTGGCTTAGCCACAAAAGGGGGGTGGCTTAGCCCCAAAAGGGGCATGGCTTAGCCCCCAAATGGGGCGTGGCTTAGCCCCAAAAGGGGCGTGGGTTAGCCCAAAAGGGGCGGGGCTTAGCCAAAAAGGGGCGTGGCTTAACCCCCAAAAGGGCGTGGGTTAGCCCCAAAAGGGGGCGTGGCTTAGCCCCAAAAGGGGGGGTGGCTAAGCCCCAAAAGGGGCGCAGCTCAGCCAAAAAGGGGCGCGGCTTAGCCCCGAAAAGGGGCGCGGCTTAACCCCAAAGGGGGCGTGGCTTAGCCCCAAAGGGGGCGGGGTTTAGCCCTCAAAGGGGGCGTGGCTTAGCCCCAAAAAGGGGCGGGGTTTAGCACCGATCGGGGGGTGGGCGTGGTTTATTCGCAGTGGGCGTGGCCTGGGCGGAAAGGGGGCGTGTCCCACCTGGAAGAGGCAGCGCAGCGCCTCCTCCTGGAGCCGGGGGTGCCTGCGGGCCGCCCCCAGCAGCGCGATGACCACCCCGGGGTGGCCCCGGGCCAGCGGCTCCTCCAGGGCGGGGCCCAGCTCCGACAGCACCTCCCCCACCTGTGGGAAGGGGTGGGGGCGGGGCTTGGATCGGGACACGCCCACCAGAGCGGGGACACGCCCCTTCCCCTGCCCCGGTCCCGCCCACAAACCCAACCGGCCAATCAGGGCTGCTCGCTAGGCCACGCCCTCCTGATCCAGCTCCTCCCGTGGAATTAATCCCCAGTTTAAGCCCCGCCCCTTTAGGCCACGCCCATCGGAGCCTCACCCTTTAAGCCACACCCATCCAACCCCCTCCCCTTTAAGCCCCACCCCCTTTAAGCCACACCCATCCAACCCCCACCCCTTTAAGCCCCACCCCCTTTGACCCCTCCCCTTTAGGCCCCGCTCAAATTCCCTATTTAGACTCCTCCCATTAAGCCTCACCCCTTCCAAAGCCCCACCCTTAAGCCACACCCACCCATTTAAGGCACCCCCATTTAAGCCCCGCCCCTTTCGACCCCTCCCCTTTAAGCCCCACCCCCAAAATCATCACCCAACCCCCTCCTCCCACCAAGCCCCGCCCATTCTGAGCCCTCCCCTTAAAGCCCCTCCCCTTTAAGCCCCACCCATTTAAGCCCCTCCTTTTAAGCCCCACCCCCAAAATCAGCACCCAACCCCCTCCTCCCACCAAGCCCCGCCCATTCTGACCCCTCCCCTTTAAGCCACACCCCTCAAAGCCCCTCCCCTTTAAGCCCCGGCCCATTTCACCCCTCCCCTTTAAGCCCCACCCCATTTGACCCCACCCCATTAAGCCACACCCCTTTAAGCCGCACCCCCTAAGCCCCTCCCCTTTAAGCCCCACCCATTTAAGCCCCTCCTTTTAAGCCCCACCCCCAAAATCACCACCCAACCCCCTCCTCCCTCCAAGCCCCGCCCCATTTGACCCCTCCCCTTTAAGCCCCACCCCCAAAGCCCCTCCCCTTTAAGCCCCGCCCATTTAAGCCCCTCCTTTTAAGCCCCACCCCCAAAATCAGCACCCAACCCCCTCCTCCCTCCAAGCCCCGCCCCTTTCTGACCCCTCCCCTTTAAGCCCCGCCCCATTTGACCCCTCCCCTTTAAGCCCCACCCCTCAAAGCCCCTCCCCCACAGAGCCCCTCCCCTTCAAGCCCCGCCCCATTCGACCCCTCCCCATTAAGCCCCACCCCCTTTTACACCAAGCCACGCCCCCTCAGGCCAAGCCCCGCCTACCACATCCTCGGGGGCGTGGTCCAGCAGGCGCTGCAGGCCGTGATTGGCCACTCGGTGCGAGGCCACGCCCCTCACGTGACCCTTCAGGTGATCCCGGAAGAGCTCCCGGAGCCCCGGCGGGTCCAGAACCGTCATGGCCGCCTCCAGCAGCCGGGAGCGGGCGGGGTCCTGCAGTGACGTCAGCAACGGGCTGGGCCAATCAGAGAAAAGGGAGTTGGGGGTGGTGGCCAATCAGAGGACAGCGCCCACAGAGCAGCCAATCAGAGAAAAGGGATCGGGGCAGCGGCCAATCAGAGCAGGGCACCCACAGAGCAGCCAATCAGAGAAAAGGGATCGGGGCAGCAGCCAATCAGAGCAGGGGCTGGCACACAGAACAGCCAATCAGAGAAAAGGGATCAGGGAAGCAGCCAATCAGAGCACGGGCTGGCACACAGAACAGCCAATCAGAAAGAAGGGATCGGGGTAGCGGCCAATCAGAGCAGGGCGCCCACACAGAGCAGCCAATCAGAGAAAAGGAATTGGGGTAGAGGCCAATCAGAAAAAAGGAATCAGGGCAGTGGCCAATCAGAGCAGGGGCGCCCACAGGCAGCGGCCAATCAGTGAAAAGGGATCGGGGCAGCGGCCAATCAGAGCAGGGGCGCCCACGGGCAGCAGCCAATCAGAGAGGGGCACCCACACCCCACAGCCAATCACGGAAAGGGAGATCTGAGGCCCTCGACCAATCAGAAAACAGCACAGCTCTGCTGAGGCAGCAGCCAATCAGAACTCACCTCTGGCCGTGGGCGGGGCTGCCCTGGCTGAGGCAGCCAATCAGGGCGCGGCAGAGGCGGGCGCAGGAAGGGGATTGGCTGCGGTGCAGGGCGGAGAGCGCCCCCTGCAGGCTGAGGCTGGCGCAGGGCGGCGAGAGCAGGGCTGGGGGAGGAGGAGGAAATTGGGGGATTTTGGGGGGATTTGGGGATTTTGGGGGGATTTGAAGGATTGTGGGAGGATTTGGGGGATTTTGGAGGGATTTGGGGGGATTTTGGGGAATTTGGGGAGGATTCGGGGAGCCTAGAATGGATTTTGGAGGATTTGGGGAGGATTTGGGGGATTTTGGAGGGATGTGGGGATATTTTGGGAGCCTGGAGTGGATTTGGGGGGATTTGGGGAGGATTCGGGGCATTTTGGGCACATTTTGGAGGGATTTTGGGGCATTTTGGAGGGATTTGGAGGGATTTTGGGGCATTTTTGGGAGGATTTTGGAATAATTTGGGGGGGATTTGGGGGGGATTTGAGAGCCTGGAGTGGATTTGGGGGAATTTTGGGGAGGATTTGGGGCATTTTGGGGGGATTTGGGGAGATTTTAGGAGCCTGGAGTTGATTTTGAGAGGATTTGGGGAGGATTTGGGGCATTTTGGGGGGATTTTGGAGATATTTCAGGAGCCTGGAGTGGATTTTGGGGCATTTTGGGGGGATTTGGGGAGATTTCGGGAGCCTGGAGTGGATTTTGGGGGGATTTTGGGGCATTTTGGGGCACTTTGGGGGGATCTGGGGAGATTTTGGGAGCCTGGAGTGGATTTTGGGGGATTTGGGGAGGATTTTGGGGCATTTTGGGGGGATTTTGGGGGGATTTTGTAGAGATTTAGGGAGATTTTGGGAGCCTGGAGTGGATTTTGGGGGATTTGGGGAGGATTTTGGGGGGATTTTGGGGCATTTTGGGGGGATTTTGGGGCTCTCACAGGGCAGTTCCCGCTCCAGTCCCTTGGCCAGCTCCTCCAGCAGGGGGCGGAATGAGCGCGGAAGCTCCGCCCCCTTCTTTGGCTCCGCCCCCTTCTCCTTTGGCTCCGCCCCTTTCCTCTTTGGCTCCGCCCCTTTCCTCTTTGGCTCCGCCCCCTTGGGGGAAGGGACTGAGGGGAAAGGGGAAGGAATTGGGGGGGGGGGATTCATCAGCAGCCCCAAAATCACCCCAAAACGCCCCAAAATCCCCCCCAAATCCCCCTCAAATCCCCAAAATCCCCCCCAAAATCCCCCTCAAATCCCCAAAATCGCCCCCAAATCCCCCTCAAATCCCCAAAATCGCCCCAAAATCCTCCCAAATCCCCACCAAAATCCCCCAAACCCTCTCAATTCCTTCCCCCAACCCCCCCCAAATCCTCCCCAAAATGCCCCAAACTCCCCCCAAACCTCCTTCGACCCTCCCGAAATGCCCCAAAATCCCCAAATTCTGCCCAAAACTCCCCCAAATCTTCTTCAATTCCCCCAATCTCCCTCAAATCACCCACAAATCTCCCCAAACCTCCCTGAATTCCCCAAACCCACCCCAAAAATCCCCCAAGCCCCCAAAACTTCCCTAAATCCCCTTCAATCCCTGCCAAATGCCCCAAAATCCCCCCAAAAATCCCCTTCAATCCCCCCAAATCCCCTCAAACCCCCCAAAATGCCTCCAAATCCCCTTCAATCCCCCCAAAACCCCTTCAATCACCACCAAATCCCCCCAAATCCCCCAAAACCCCCCCAAATCCCCTTCAATCCCCCCCCAAAACCCCTCAAACCCCCCAAATCCCTCCAAAACCCCCCCAAATCCCCTTCAATTCCCCTTAACCCCCCTCAAACCCCCAAAATCCCCCCAACCCCCCCTAAAATGCCCCCAAATCCCCCTAACCCCCCTAAAATGCCCCCAAATCCCCTTTGAGCTCCCCAAAACCCCCTTCAATCCCCCCAAATTCCCCCAAATCCCTCCCAAATCCCCTTCAGTCCCCCCAAATCTCCCCAAAATCCCCCCAACCCCCCCCCCAAATCTCCCCCAAATTCCCCTTCAATCCCTCCAAATCCCCTTCAATCCCCCCCAAATCGGGCCAAAACCCCCCCAAATCCCCTTCAATCCCCCCAAATCCCCCCCAAAACCCCCCTCAATCCCCCCAAATCTCCCCAAAACCCCCCCAAATCCCCTTCAATGCCCCCCAAATCCCCTTCAATCCCTCCCAAATCCCCCCAAACCTCCTTCAATCCCCCCCAAACCTCCTTCAACCCCCCAAATCCCCCCAAAACGCCCCCAAATCTCCTTCAATCCCCCCAAATCTCCCCCAAACCCCCCAAAATCCCCCCCAAATCCCCCTTCAATCTCCCCAAATCCCCCCCAAATCCCCTTCAATGCCCCCCAAACGCCCTTCAATCCCCCCAAATCCCCCCAAAACCCCCCCAAATCCCCTTCAATCCCTCCCAAATCCCCCCAAACCTCCTTCAATCCCCCCCAAACCTCCTTCAACCCCCCAAATCCCCCCAAAACGCCCCCAAATCTCCTTCAATCCCCCCAAACGCCCTTCAATCCCCCCAAATCCCCCCAAAACGCCCCCAAATCCCCTTCAATCCCCCCAAATCTCCCCCAAAACCCCCCCAAATTCCCCCCAAATTCCCCTTCAATCCCCCCAAATCCCCTTCAATCCCCCCAAATCCCCCCCAAACCCCCTTCAATCCCCCCAAACGCCCTTCAATCCCCCCAAATCCCCACAAAACCCCCCAAATCCCCTTCAATCCCCCAAAACCCCCCCAAATCCCCTTCAATCCCCCAAACGCCCTTCCATCCCCCCAAATCCCCCCAAA